>NC_065516.1:35876356-35897597 GCF_006386435.1 Epinephelus moara | reverse complement strand
AATCACGGAAACTGTCAGTGTGTCATTCTGTCAGTCAGTCATTCTGTCTGTCCCACGTTTTTCTACTCACTGACGTGGTCAATCTATGTGAAACTGCACATAGGCATTGAGGACTGGCATAGGTAGAAGGTGACAAAGCTACCAGTGGCTATGGACTAGTTGTGTAAACCTTTCCTTTTTTACACATAAATGTCCTCAGAAACCTTCAGGTTTACTGGCTGATCTTTCCTGTCAATACAGTAACAGTAGTACGTCCTGCTGAGCTGGGACACGGATCAACTACAAAGGAGTCTATGGGTCAAAAGATTCATGAAGACGACCTCAGAAATACAGTTTTTTTTATCTGCTAACACAGGTGGTCTTCCTGATTCCTCAAATGACAACGTCTTGCAAATCAACATTTTTTATCACATAACTGATAAATGAATGAAGTCATATAAAAGCTGAATGGAAGCCGGTGTGTTTCCTGGGCTCTCATTTAGCCCAGCGTGTGGCCGCGGCGTTTCTTTGAAAGAAAACTCCGTTGGAAACCGTAACAAAGGAACTATTTGACATTTCCCTTCTCATTAGTGCAGATCTGTTAAAGGCAGAAGCAGACTGATATGCATTAGAGGCTGGATGACTGAATTAAAGCCGCCCCATTTTCACACACTCTCTCACACACACACACACACTCACACACACACACACACAGCTAATTAAAGCGTGAATACAATACACATCTGTGGGGAAAAATCTCTGTCCTGCTTCTTAATTAAAATCTCACAGATGGATTCTGATGTGGGTGAGGGGGATACACACCTGCAAATCCACACACACACACACACACACGCGCACACACACACAACATGCTCAGAGACACAAACACCTCCAGTAAAGTGACCAAAAATAGCTGTGTCCTTTGCTTGTCTAACTTTCCGTCTTGGTTCTTTGTCTCCTGACATTTTGAAGCGAGTCTCCATCTATAGAGGATATGGGAATTTTCATTACACCGCGATTAGCTGCTGGGCTTACAGTGTGAAATAATATTGACAGCTCTTATTTCCACTGAGCTGAGGACTGACTTGCAGGCGACCAGCCAGGATATTTAGATAATCCTCCCAGGAAGCCCTGTTTCCTCCCCAATATGAGCCGAGGCTGGCCCTGTGGGAGAGGCCCCACTCCATGCTTCACTTTATTGCACCTAATCTCTGGGAAGATGACTGCAGGACACACAAACACATCGACTGGCTCAGAGGGATGCACTGAGGGATGAGGGGGAGTGTGAGTGTCTTATTTTCTGTCAGTGTGTGTGTGTGGATGTAAAATTGCACTCACTGCTTCTTGATCCACTTTCCTGGATGCCAGGGCTTCGCTCTTGGCTTCGAACTCGGCCTGGATGTTGTCTCTCCGTCTCATCACGGCCTAAGACAGGATTCCCACAACAAGGCACCTTGGTGAGTGATTTTAAGTGTAATTCTACAAATGTGCTCAACAGAAGATAACGTAAAAAAAAAGAGACAACAGAACCTGCAGCTAACATCTCTGTCCGCCAAACAGTCTCAGGAAATAAACTCAGGCGCAAATAATCTGGAACAAACTTCTTGTTGTGCATTTCTGTTTGTGTTCCCAGTGCATCTAAAGGGTCAGGCAAATTACCAGGGATAGGAATCGGCAGAGGGCCCATGATTTGATAATGTCACGATACTTCGGTCACAATATGATATTACTGCGACATCACGATAAGATGAGTATTGCAAATTATTTCCACAAAGGAAAACTTCAACATCAGTTTGACCTCCTGAGATAAAGTTTCAGTCTGTTCATCGACTTTAATCATTTTTTATTGCAGCAACATGTGACACAGAGCAGACACACTGACCAACACTGTCATAACACCTGTCAGAAATGCTGCACACACCTGACAGATCATAACACCTGTCAGAAATGCTGCACACACCTGACAGACTGAACTGTGGGCACATTTAACGCCCTCTTAGAGGTCAGATGAGCCAAACACTTTACATGCAGGTATCCTGCTGACTGAGGGACAACACACATGCAGGTATCCTGCTATAATTACACAACCCATTTAATAGTGTTGTCTGTTACAACCACAATCCCAATTCTTGTGCTGCATTTTGCAGGACCTCTGCAGTGTTTTTTGTTTGGAGTCGGACACACTTCGGTTAATAAATCAATTATTATCAATTATCTTTCATAAAACAGGCCCCAGCTCAACATATGAACCAGCAGAGAAGTCTCCTCCAGGTCTCCTACAGCAGTGGCTCCCAACTGGTTCAGCCTTTGGGTCTAGATTTAGTCATTAGTTCAAGGTCCACACAGTCTAATATATTCTGCGTCATGCTCCATTCTTTTACAAACCTGACATATTTGCGAGTCACTTGCGGTCCATTCAGAGTGGACCCTGACCCACCAGTTGGGAACCACTGTCCAACAGTGTCTTGTGTTGTGAGGTGGATCTGAGAGGTGAGAGGTGAGAGGTGTGGTCTGGGCTCACCTTTAGGGTCTCAGCACAGAGGACGTACTCGTGCAGAGCGGGCACAAGCACCTCAGACAGATGGTGGATCTGCTCCTCTGTTTCTTTACTACACTGCTCCACACAGCCGGCCACACCCTTCAGAGGCTCCGCCAGCTCCTCCTCTGACCCAGACCACTGGGTGTAGGTGGGGCTGCACTGCTTCAGCTCATCCACATACTCTGGAAGCACAGAGGACACATTTAGGCCCTGTCTACACACAGACAGACATTTTGGTGAGCCCATATTTTCTCTTTGTTTTGGCCTCTCGTCCACACAAACAGAGGTTTAGGTCACCAAAATTAGATTTTCTATAACCCCTTCTGAGGTGCAGATCTGTCAAAACTCCAGTTACTCCAGTTGATGTCTGACTTAATCCTGCACGAGGACGGGGATTCAGTAAGGCAACCTTTGCAGCGTTATTCCTCTTGGCCTTCATGTGTTCATCTTACTACAGTTTGTTGTGCTTTTTCATGTGGTTGAACAAGTTAGTCATGTTGCTTTGCAACGCAGACACAAGCCTGTTGTACACTAAGTGCTAAATACTTCCAGATAACTGATGATGATCTGTATAGAGGGACCAGCTCTTCGCCTTCTGCTTCAGACATTTGATTTTGGTTTTGCCCGCTTTTATACAGTCTATGGTTCTATATTTCTCTTTTATTCTGGACTGCAGCTGCAACATTCAGGACAGTTTTTCATAGGCTGCTGGTGCAGTGCGCATCCACAGGAGCGTGACTGCTGCCACGGATGTTAGTTTAGGAAGCGCCTGATTTGATATACAGCAGAGGTTTCTACGAGCAGAGCGAGAGGGAATTGTGGAAAGCCTAAATTGTGATCATGATTAATATTCAATGAACTGCAGAGCCCTGCTTCACATAGAGCTCAAAAGCCTGTTCAACTGTTTTAATTATTTATTTATTTTTTATTTCATTTGAGTGATTGTGCATAGCAGTGTCGGGACCAAAAAAATAATCTGTGTGGCCAATAGGCAGCATAGACACAGGGAACAGGGGTGGACCAAGGATGGACCCTTGTGGCACACCACAATTAAACTGAATTAAAGGGGCTGGTGAAAAACATCATTAATGTAACAAGACATCCAAATATTGAATGGTTTATACTGGACAGACAGATAAAATGTTAAAAGCTGAATTTAAAAGCATTTAACCTGAGACAGCTACAACAGAGACATAAATGGAGAGTGTGTTCTTCAACCGGCTTATTATTGATAACAGAGTCCTGAATTGATCAAACAGCCCCACTTAATGTTAGTTTAGAAATTCAGGGACATTTTGTACATGAAATAAGAACAACCAGAAAGTAAAAAAAAATACTTATGGATATGTAATTTTTAGATTTGATTTGATTTGTTTTCCATCTTTTTTATGGGTCAACATAGTTCAACTTCATCTTCCATTATTTTTATTTTTTACTTTTTGACTTGACTCAATTTTGGCCTTGCTTCGTTTCAACACAGTATCTAGAAGTCTTACATTCTGTAAATGAACCCCTCAGTGTGCCTGCTGCAGTACCTCTCTGTTCCTTGATGATCCTCTGGGTGACTTTATCCACAGAGCAGATCTTGTTACTGAAGTCCTCCACATACTCCTGCATCTGAGTGAACTCCTCCGGCCGGCTCCTCAGGCCTCGTACCGAGTTGGCCACCGCCCTCACCGTGTCCCCCATCCTGCTCAGGAAGCCTGGACCCTGTTTCTTATGAGACTGCAACTCCTGTCGGGGTCACACACCGTAACTTTGATTAAGAGGTGCATCAGTGTTGATCCAGCTCCTAAAAATGTTCATACTGGTCTGAATGCATTACATGCAGTATGACTTGATTTTAAGAGACCATAAATAAGATGCCTGACTGGAGAAACAATGCAGAATAAAGAGAGGATTTGAGATGAGCTGCAACTATTTGGCTCCATGACATCAAACAGTAAATATGTCTGCAGCTTAGTGGGGAAATATTACGTTCTGCTTTAAAGTCTTACAAGCTCAATTTAACATGATAGGCATTAAACAAGTAGTGCAACCTTTTGGAAAATATTTTCTTTCTGAGAGTGAGATACGATGATGGATATCACAGTACAGTTCAGGGGGCTGACTAAAGCTGGAGCCAGGATGTGGTTAGCCTAGCTTAGCATAACCTTCCTACTAACAGCTCTACAGCTCACTGATTTACATGCTGAATCTCATTTGTTTAAACTGTACACAAACAGAAATGCAGTAAGCACAGTTTGTAGTCTCAGGGCAGAGTTCTTTCTTTTTTTTTGTAGTGTATATTATGCTTAATTATGTAACACTGGGTAGTGGAATAACTGATTATTACAGTGTGAGTAAGAAGCTTTCTCTATAAAACCGATTTCTTGATCCAACATATCCTTGTTTATGTGTGTGTATACTTGTACATGATACATAGTGAGGACCAAAACATGTATTTTAAGAGCAGAGTGAGGACATTTTTGACAAGTGAGGACATTCTGGCCGGTCTTCACTTGTTCATCGGCCTGTTTGAGGGTTAAGACTTGGTTTCGGGGTTCAGGTTACAGTTCGGTTTAGGTTAAGGTAAGGGTTTAGGTAAGGCATTTACTTGTGATGGTTAAAGTTAGGGACTGTTCTTTATTTATCAGAGGAAGGGGATGGCTAGGGTGTGACCATCCCTGAAGCTACAAATATTTTCCCTTGAGCCTCCCTGAGTTGCTGAGGGAAAATGCAGGACCCTCCATTCACCTTAAATCAGTTATTAGTGTTTTAAAACTTACCCTTTGATGTTTGAACGTTAAAAATTGAAGAAGAATTCATGGAGTTGACAAAAGCCTCAGTTTTTCCACTCTTGTTGTGCATGCTGGTTAATCCATGCAAACGGGTTATTTTTTCCCCAAAATTTTTAAAGGAGACGTAGAATAAAGTAATCTTGATGAAATACCATTAATTTAAGATGAGATTTAATTATGTTTTTTTAAGTTACTTTATTTAAGTTAAGTTAAAATTTTATAGTAAAAATGTGCAGGTTTGGAAGGAATATTTTCTTTAAAAATCCCCAAATTATCGGCCAAATCTGGAAAATCACCAAAATCTGAAGAGCATGTTTTCTTTAAAAACCGATGGTAACACAATAACACAGCCATTTAAATTTGTATGCCACTCAGGAGTGAAAATAAAAAACATAAGTCCCTCCCTCTGCCTCCCCTTTTTTGCACCACCCCTCCTTCCTCAATAATAATAAACATTTACAGTAAAGGGGCTAGGGAATGCATTGTGTCAATCAGGGTCCACAAAAGGACAAAAGCACAAGAATGTGTGTCTGTGTGTGTGAGAAAGAGACCTGTGCAGTGAGGAAGACTTTGAAGTGCTGGCTGAAGGACAGTATGGGATGCTCAGAGATCTTGTTGAGGAAGCGGTGCAGGGCTCTCCTCCTGGTCTCGATGAAGTCGTCGTTGAAGCGCTCCACCATACCTTTCATCACAAACTTCTCAGGCAGCGGCTGGAACAGCGAGACACAAATTCAGTCCTTGTATGTGTGCAAGGTAGGAGATTTTAAGATGCTTCATGATGCAGATGGGAATGACTCGGCATCGATTCACAAATGTCAATGATGAACTATCTAAATGTTTATTAATAACGTCCCGAAAGTGTGGCATGTAATTCTTAACATTAACTAGATTTACTGCCCCATGGTTGTATGACTCCTCCCACCAGTCCACCCTGTGGTTGTATGACTCCGCCCACCAGTCCAGTGTCTCTGACAGTCTCCATCCATGTCAGTGAAAACATGGATGCTTCACACACAGAAGATCTATACAATCAGCACAGTTTCAAGATTAGAGTCACCAATTCAGTATCTGACCAAATGTCTCCCCTTCTGTTCCTGAGATATGACGTTAAAACATGATGATGTCACAGTCAAGCTGACCTTTGACCTTTTGACCTTCATTATTTTATCCTGTTAGACATTTGTGTCAAGTTTTGTCATAATTAGCATTTGAATTCTTGAGTTATGGCAAAAATAATATTTCATGAGGTCACACTGACCTTTGACCACAAAATTCTAATCAGTTTATTCTTCAGTCCAAGTGGCCTTGAGGTGTTCTCGAGACATTGTGTTCACGAGAATGAGACAGATGCATGGTCACAGTGACCTTGATCTTTGACCACCAAAATCCCAACAGTGCATTGTTGAGTCAAAGTGGACATTTGTGCCAAATATTTAAAAACTCCCTCATGGTGTTCTTGAGATATCGCGTTCACAAAAATGACACAGACTAGGTCACAGTGAACTTGACCTTTGACCACTAAAATCTAATGAGGTCATCAAGTTGAAGTGAATGTTTGTGCCAAATTGAAGAAATGTCCTCAAGTTGATCTTAAGATACCCCGTTCACAAGAATGAGATGGATGCAAGGTCACAGTGACCTTGACCTTTGACCACTGCTGAGTCCAAGTGGACATTTGTACCAAATCTGAAGAAATCCCTTTCAGTCATTCTTAAGATATCGTGTTTACAAGGACTGGAGGGACGTACGTGCAGAGGGACAACCTGAAAACATTCTGCCTCGGGCCACGGCTGTCGCAAAACAGAACAGGACGTTAGTGATTTTCTTTAAAAACTAGAGGACTGGGTTGATTTTTGTGTTTATAACAGGAGGGTCAGATGAATGTTTAATTAGTCTGAAGTATCTATTTTTGGACAAGGAGACTGTGTCTGCAATGAGGGGAGGTAAAGATGAAAATAAATTAGTTTCAAAAACCCATTAAAAAATAACTGCTTTTTATTTGTTCAGAGCACAGATCTGTGAATATCAGATGAATGCTTTTGTATACATCTCTGTCTCATGTACTGACAACTCTGAATATTTCAAAATGAAATATGTCAGTTTCAGGTCGACACAAGCTGATTTTCATACTGTATGAAAATGAATGAAAAACCAAAGTAATCCTAGACGGAAAGAAAATTATCTTTAAAACCCTGAAACTCCACGGAGTGCTTTGGAAAGTGGTTGGCAGTAATGTTCAGTATGTGTGACTTGTGGAAAATGAGCTGAAACATCCAAAACCTCTGGTACGGTCCAAGCAGGCCACAGATGTGTTCAGCAGCTGCTGTGGTGATGGTGGTGCTGATACGTACGTGGACGATGAGTGTCGGGTGGTTTTCTTCCAGTCTGCTCCGGAGCCACAGGAAGTCTTGGTAGCGCCGGCGTACCTCGTACTCACTGGAGTCAAACTCACCCCGCGTGGTCTGCAGAGAGAAGTCACAGATCAGTATCAACACAGCAGAATATACTCCTCCAGCTAAAAGACAGATCAAATACGCATTAAGGAGAATTCTTAGCCAGTTGGCAATGTACAGTCAGAAGTTTCCACCTTGGTCACCACTCTGTACATGATGAAGGTTTCGATGGCAGTGACATGGCTCTCTGGGTTATCCACAGTGATGAAGATGTCTTTGGTGTTGGCATCCTGCTCCTCCTCCTCCTCCTCCTGTAGTGTGTACTGGTTGACCATGGAGCTGGGAGAGTTGGGCATGGAACCTCCATCTGCCAGGGATGTGTTCTG
Source organism: Epinephelus moara (assembly GCF_006386435.1). Lineage (NCBI taxonomy): Eukaryota > Metazoa > Chordata > Actinopteri > Perciformes > Serranidae > Epinephelus > Epinephelus moara. The sequence goes on along the minus strand of NC_065516.1, from coordinate 35,889,520 downwards.
GACCAATGAGACGATGTCGCTGTTAGCACACAGTGATGTTCTACAAGTTCTGTCACTTTTCACGTAAACAACAAAGTGCAACACCAGGAACGTCTCTGATGGGAGACTTCCTCAAAGTCTGTGCCGTTAACCCCCTGTGTATAGGCTAATTCCTTGCACCTGTCCCATCTCTATGGCCCCTTTGCCACTGCACAAAAACCTCTGACACCTGCCAACATCTGGCTTTTTAATGCAAAGGAAAAAGTTAGAGCCGGCATTTACACTTGGGTCAAATGACTGCAGTAGTCGGGGTATTCACTGACTCCAGCTCCGATCAGCAGGGATGGAAATACAACACCTGGGTGAACACGCTAATTTTGAACCCCTCAACTGGCAAGATGCAATGACAGGATGCCACAAAATACGCCCAAACAGCACTCAAATATCTATTCAAATTAGTCTGCACTGGGACAGAAAGAGACTGAACAAGAGACTTTAAGATTTATGAAAAGAAGCAATTAGCAGTGTCCCGGTACACAGCATAAGCAGCCGGCTCCTCCTCAGCTGTATCCCGTTAACATAGCAGCAGAGAAGCCGGACTTGCTCGAACGGTCCGCTGGAAAACCGAAGGTCAAGGATGCGGCAACGCGGCCCTGCCACGGCAGCCGCCCGTGGGCAAACAAATCACCCCCAATTTCCACCAGATACGTGTTGGTTGCGTTTACGCTCCGGAACGGCAGCGTTGCCGATCCGTTTCAATTCTAGTCAATGTGTGTGTTTCCACCGGCTGCGGCGGAGCTGCGCTCCTGCTCCGTCACAGCTGTGGCGCTCCAGAGCCCTCCGCAACAGATACGCAGGACTTCTATTTTTGCCGGACGCCGGAGCACAACGCAGCAATTCAGCACAGAGCAGCAACCTCGAATCTGTAGGGGGGAGGGGGGAAGACACGACTCACGGCAGTATTTTGAATTTGAGTGCAGTAACCGTTTTGGCCACATTCTTACATACAGCGCCTTTAAATTTTAGTTTAAATGAAAGTTGAGTCCCTCATTTTAGGCCGTCAAAATGTCAAAAGTTTGGCGTGGCCTTAATTAGGGCTGGGCGGTATGGCGTAAAATCAGTATCACGGTATTATTTTGGGGGAATGCGGTGACGGTATGATATCGCGGTATCGTCTACTCTCTTTTTCTTACACCTTAAATAAAACAATTTAAAAAGCCATACAAGTCTAGGATGGAAACTACTTATTGTCAGAAGTAAAACAGTTGCTAATCCATCTATTATTGTGTATAAAACGTTATATAGTATGTATAAACGTTAGAGGGAAGAGGGAGGGCCGGCGGCTCCCGGGCCCCATTCTCCCACGGGCCTGGGTTTGGTGCAGTCGGCCTGGCCACCTCCATCACGTAGCGAGGGAGGTGCGTGAGGCAGGCAGGCAGGCTGCCGGGCCCCGTTCTGCCGCCGTAGCCGGAGTGCTGTGGTATGAAGGTAACCACAAAAGCAGTACCGCGGCTCATGTTTACTGCAGTAAGTTACCGTCACCGCGAATACCGCCCAGCCGTAGCCTTAATGGATACCTTACGTTCCCTTGAAGCCCATGGGTGTTTTAAATTAGACTGCTCCTCAATATATTGAGACATAAGCACACAGCAGGTTCAAAAGTCTGAGACCACAATGAAAATCTAACATTTTCACCTAAACCTGAAAATAATCAGAAAAGAAGTATGGTGCGTTTCTGTCCTTTGTTATTCCCCAAGTAGATCACATATCCCCCTGGCATTTAGCTCAAAGCACCACTGTGCCTCAGTCTCACAGAACCGGCAGCATGGCTATAGACTCTTGAAGGCAACACACACCAAGCCCATTGTTTTTGCATGCAAGCAGCACAAAGCAGAGTCTTGATAAATCAGCATGATGCATCGTTGTCCTACTTCCAAGCACTGACGTTTGTCAGCTCACAGGAAAAACAGCACTTTTAGCAAAGTTGCTTCCTGGATTGGCACATCCTGGCTCCTGTACCCTGACTACTTCTTCCATCTGTATGACACATCCAGTGTGTGTTGTGACCATGAAATGATGCAATGCTCCGACACTTGACGCCTGACAGTGTTTTGTACTGTAAGCTGCTTCTTCAAAAGTGCTTTTTGATTGGTTGAATAGCTTCAGAGAGCCCCTCCTTCCACACCTTCCCACCGAGTCCCAGGATCAGACAGTTCACTCAGTGATTGGTCAGCTGCGTGGAGATGCAAGAGGAGCGAGGGTTTGAACTTCTCTGGCTAGCTCTTCTTTTACCCTTCACACAACTATTTCCATCACTTTGATTGTGAGCTAACGAGTGCAACATTATGAAGGTCTTCCAAGAAAGCGTGTCTGAGAATTGGGGTGGGCGATATCGAATATACTCGATGTATCACAGCTTGTTGCACGTGGGAAGTAAAAATGACCATATCACGAACATTGAGTCTAAAAGGTTACGTTATTCTTTCAAGCCACAAGCATGAGACTCGATCTGTTACAACTCTTTCCCTCTCACAGAACACACACATGAAGAATGACTCACAAACATTATCTGACAGAGGACAGGAGACGCTGTCTCACGTTCTCCAAACTAGAGCGGGACATTATCTGACAGAGGACAGGAGACGCTGTCTCACGTTCTCCAAACTAGAGCGGGACATTATCTGACAGAGGACAGGAGACACTGTCTCAGGACACCAAAGTCACAGTGGAGCAAACACTGCAGACCTCCTGTAACAGACGACACTTCTAACATGTGTGTTGTCCCTCAGTCAGCAGGACACCTGCATGTGACGTGTTTGTCTCAGGTCTTAATCTGGGCGTTAAATGTGCCCACAGTTCAGTCTGTCAGGTGTGTGCAGCATTTCTGACAGGTGTTATGACGGTGTTGGTCAGTGTGTCTGCTCTGTGTCACATTTTGCTGCAATAAAAATGATTAAAGTCGATGAACAGACTGAAACTTTATCTCAGGAGGTCAAACTGATGCTGACAAAGACTCCTTCAGGGAAACAGTTTGTCGTAGTAAAAAATGTCATAAATCTCAATATATTTTATCGCAATATTGTAATAATATTGTATTGTGACTGAAGTATCATGTCTTCTGGCGATCCCCCCCCCCTATATGGAGTCTTCCTCTCTCTAGGACAGTCAGCTTTCCACTCTGCTCTCGAGTGTGATTCACATGTAAGCACAGACCTTTTCACAGCAGACCTGTCACATTCAAATGATCCATTTTATGCAAACACCACTGAACCATAAGTGTGCTGCCTGCAGGTCTGTTTCCTGTAACAACAGCGAGAAGCTGCTGAGGTCAGCAGCCCCGCCCCCCTTGCACTGCTCCACACTACAAAAAAAAAAGACGACAAACATGATGACTTCTCTCTCCCAGAGCGTCTGGTTATCATTTGACCCTACATGTGCTGTGGGGAGCTCCCACTCTGTCTCTTTTTCCAGGAACCGCACACACAGCACAGTCTGCTGTCTAAACTAACCAAGGTTATTAAACCCAAATGACATGCAAAGAACAACCACCATTAACATGTCTTTGTGGTGAACTGGTTGTTATGGTAACAGGCTGAGGAAAAGAGGAAGTTGCAAATCTATCTCTACTTGTTTCCAGGTACTATACTAAATGTCATCGTAAAGTGAGACAGACGAGACCGGAGCTGGTGAAAAGATGTGATATACAGCCTCCATATGGCCTCCTGCTGCACATATGTTGCATTTGCAAACTACCTGAGCCAAATGTGTCCACAGATACAACTGACTGTAAATCAGACCAGTGGTTCACGAGGAAAACAGCTTTGGATCACGTCAGTAGCAGCTCAGTTGTTATAGTAACAGCGTTAATACGGTTCAGCAGAAGTGACGGCAAAGCCCTGAAGCTGCTTTTATTTTAATATTTGCATCTGTATCTTTTCTCAGTCAGTATGTAAACCACTGCACTACATGTCATGCGTCTGCTGTGTACAGTGTCGAAACTGTGTAATTCAAATTACACTGCACAACTAGAATTACTGCCCTGCGGTTGTATGACTCCGCCCACCAGTCCAGTGTCTCTGACAGTCTCCACCCATGTCAGTGAAAACATGGATGCTTCACACACAGAAGATCTATACAATCAGCACAGTTTCAAGATTAGTCACCAATTCAGTATCTGACCAAATGTCTCCCCTTCTGTTCCTGAGATATGACGTTATAACACAATGATGTCACAGTCAAGATGACCTTTGACTTTTTGACCTTCATTATTTTATCCTGTCAGACATTTGTGTCAAGTTTGGTCATAATTAGCATTTGAATTCTTGAGTTATGGCCAAAAACATATCGGTTTATTCTTGACTCCAAGTGGACATTTGTGCCAAATTTAAAGAAATTCCCCAAAGCTGTTCTTGAGATATAGCACTCACGAGAATTACATGGATGCAAGGTCACAGTGACCTTGACCTTTGACACTTAACCATCAAATCCAATCAGTTCATCCTCAAGCCAAAGTGAATGTTTGTGCCTAATTTGAATAAATTCCCTCACGGTGTTCTTGAGATATCACATTCAAGGGAATAAGCCAGACAAGATTACAGTGACCTTGACCTTTGACCTCTGACCACCAAAGATTCAGATTCACTTTATTTGTCATTTCCCTGAGTATTTACATACAAAAAGAAACGAAATACTGTTTCTCATCAGCTACACAGTGCATTAAAAAGACTAGTAATAAATAAGTTAAAAGGACTAAAAAACAAAAACACAAAAAAACAAAAACAGACATCAACAAAAGATAAATAAAATAAATAAAATAAACAACATTCGGACACACCCGGTTAACAGACAACCAAAATCACATCAGTTCATCCGTGACTCCAAGTGGACATTTGTGTCAAATTTAAAGAAATTCCCCAAAGCTGTTCCTGAGATACAGCACTCATGAGAATTACATAGATGCAAGGTCACAGTGACCTTGAACTTTGACACTTGACCATCAAATCTAATCAGTTCATCCTCAAGCCAAAGTGAATGTTTGTGCCTAATTTGAATAAATTCCCTCACGGTGTTCTTGAGATATCACATTCAAGGGAATAAGACAGACAAGATTATAGTGACCTTGACCTTTGACCACCAAACGTGGACATTTGTGCCAAATTTGAAGAAGTTCCCGTGAGGTGTTCTTAAGATATCGTGTTCACAAGGATGGGACGGACGGACAGACAACCTGAAAACATAATGCCTCTATCCATCTATCGCCCCTGCGAAGGCACAACAATAAGATTTTGAACCGTTATTTATTTATTGATCTTCTTTTTACACCGTAGGTGGAATACCTGTGACATTGACATTACATCCTGCTCTTTCTCCCCCAGCGCATGAATGAGTGAATAAAACTGTAAAATGATGGTAAAGGTGGAGACAAAGAAGGGATTGAGTTTTCTCCTCGAAGTCCTTTTTGTCCCATAATGATAAAAGGTGAATGGGCTTGTATTTGTATTGCGTCTTTTAAGTCTTCCAACTCACTCACTCACTCACTCACTCACATGCCATTCACCCATTCACACACATTCACACACTGGTGCAACCTGCTCCTCAGTTTAACACTCACATGCACTCACACAGTAACGGCACATATTGGGAGCAATGTGGAGCAAAAGGATGCTTCAGCATGCAGACTGGAGGAGCTGGGGATCGGACCGCTGATCTCCCAATGAGCAAACAACCCGTTCAACCACCTGGTACCGGTCACTTGTTAAGGAAAGACAAGGCAGATGCATTTGAACTGTTCTGTGTCTTTTAAATTCTGTTTGTATTCACTCATATTCAGGTTGATGTCGGCAAGACAAGATACTGTTCGTTTGGTCACCTGCAGTTTAATGTCAGTCTGATATTCACTCACTTTGAGCTCTGTTTTTGGTCTCCACCAAGTTAGCGAGGTAACTTTAGGGTTAACTCTGGGGTTTCTGTACTACAAAGGTGGTTCTCTATTTACCGGGATAAATCACCATGGTAACTGATGCAAACTTTATTGTAGTCGCAGTGACAGTGTTGATATTTGACACTCTGATTCATCACTGCAGCGCAGAATAACACGAGACACCTGTGTGACGAGAACTAGGAAAATAAAGTTATTAGGAAAATAATCCACACACTGTTAATCAGCTCCTGTTATTATAAATGCCACATTTGGGTCAGACAGACGTCATCAGACATTTATGAGGCTACACTTTCACTCTTTACTGCAGCAGCAGAAACAGTCTGACGTTACCTTAAAGTGTTTTATGTGACTTATTCAGAGGAGTTTTGTCGTCATCCAACTAAACAGCAAAACGTACTCTGTACTTATGTCACTTATGGCCTGGTGATACTTGCACCTAATGTAAGTCTCAGCTGATGGCAAATTTTAGGATAGTATTTTCAGTGTTTCCACATTTTCCGTTATAAGATTACAGAGCATCGTTTACATCCCATGACACTGACATTTTACTGTCTCACAGTCAGAAACTTTCTATACCATTTCATCTCATATGATATGAAGCAGCCTAATTCATTTATCTGATGATGTCACTCGTGACTGACGTGATTAACCCCGCCTCTTTCACATGAACGTGCTCGTGGCTGGATAAGAAAACCCAGAGTTGACTGAACTAGTTGATAACCAGCTTTGTGGCACCAGTTATCCAGATGGACAATGTGTTAGTCAAGCCAGACAATGAATCCTTAGTGAGTTAAACTGGTTTCGTAGTACAGGCCTCCGGCCCTCAGGTGCTGAATACTGTTACGGTCCTGAGCAGGTAGCGTACAGGGGAACAGCTGCCTGTTGCGGCTGTTAACAACGCTTTGAGAGCGGTCACACTGTCGGTCGGGCTATTAAATGGATGGAATCATAGTCAGAGAGACTATGATTCTTCTTTCTTTGACGAAGCAAGTTACTATTACTGAAGAACACCGTATGCTGTAACCCTCAATCCATCCGTGACACAAAATGTTAATGTAAAGTCTGCACAAATGCCCCAGATTGTCACAATGACATAAAAAAACTTTATGTTCACTTGACTCAAAAATTTGACATAACTTTTTCATGTCAAGTCGACAATTTCAACAAATAATAAGAGTTAATTTGACTAAAATATAAAGCCGATTTCACATAATTAGTTTAAGGTCAATAAACAACACTATCGTTTTGCTCGTAACATTGTGGCGTGTTGGAGCTAAATGGGTGGATTTTCCCAGCATGCAATGAGATGATGTGTTTAAGGCCATTAGACAAAGAAAATTGTGTTTAAATGTGTTGTGAATCACTCACATTACGCATTACACAGTAGGGTTGTCATGAGAAACGATACTGTGGTACCAAGTCGATGCCAACATGCAAAAAATACGTTGGTACCGTAAGTACCGGATACAACTTTGCCCTCAGCGGGCCGTGTTGATTTCTGTCAGAACTGACGGGGGCAGTATAAGCGTGTCAGTCGGTGCAGAGGACGAGTGACTAAGAAGAACACCTGTTCTCCATCGTCTTTGCTAGAAACAATGGCTTCTACAAGTGCTGCTGGAGCCACAACACCTCGGCTTGTCGAAAAAGTCAGCTAGTAGGAGTCGCGTGTGGAGAGGGTTTCATTTACACCACAAGCGATGCGTTCGCGTAGCGCTCGCCAACGGTCGCTGTTTACTCGAGTTTCATTTCGGCGAGCATGTTAACAGGTTAGAGCATTCACACCGCATCCGTTCTACGCGCTGCTCGAGTTGTGCTGCTTTCGCGAACAAGCTTGAAAATAGAAGAGACGGCGATTTTTTGCGCAAGTCACGAGCAAATGGTCACGGTATTCAACAAAAAACACGAGTTTGCGTGTGTTGTGACCTCTCTCGGCCACCGTAGACATCTCGAGACCTGACAGGCACGTTTCATGTACTTAGCCATTTGTAGTGCTAAATAGTAATTCTCCAAGTGTTGGAATAATCACTGGCGCGCGAACCTGTCCACCCTGGGCTTTGGGTCCAAACTCACTTCTTCTTCTTCTTTGGGGTTTATTGGAGATTTGCAAACACGGTGCACTACCGCCACCAACTGTTCGGGTGTGGTTTGTATTTTGACAGGACAGCAGCGGCCGCTGTGCGACGCGTCTATTCGGTTTTAGTGTGAATACACATGTGCTGCTGCTACGCTTTTGGATCGCTTGCGGTGTAAATGAGGCCTTAGAGTTAAAGTTTGAAACAGTTTTAATAAAGTAGTGAATTTAAAAATACATGAGTTCTGTTTTTTATTTTTATCATGGTATTGAATGAGTATCGAGAATCGTGGAAATTCACTGGTATTGGTATCGACTACTGAAATTCTGGTATCATGACAAGCCTATTACACAGTGATTAATGCCTCTGTATTTCACGATGGTTGTAATGGGTCACAGATAATGATGTGGTAGAAGACATTTTGCAGTGTAAGTTAAGTCGTATACAGTTAGTGACGTCCCAGCTGTGTGGATATTAGAGCGTCTGACATAGTCCAGAGGTCATCTCTCTCTCGAATCAAGAAATCTAAACTCACCACAATATATTTTTATAGTTCAATGAAATTAAAAAAAGGTTGTAAAATGTGTACTCAATGTTTTTATGTTCATGTGACAAAGAATTAAATGCTCCAACAGCAACAAAGTTAAACTGACATAAAATTCCCGTCAGACAAGGGTCATGTGACACATTTATTTTGCGTCTGGTGAACTCAAAACTTTCATGTTACTGTATCGTACTTAACTAAAAGTTTAAGGTGCAAGCTGTTTCCAAAAAAATGTTCAGTTGAGTTAGCGAATTGGGGTTTACAGTGTAGACCTAACACAGCTCCTTAATGCTGGGGAAGACCTGAAATTAATTGTAAACTCATTAATTCATGGACATGTTTAGGAATCACTGTAACTCAGGACACAACCCTGAGACAGGAAGTCCATTTAAAGGCATTATAAAAGTGGACTTTATGACAGGACAGTTGTACTGTACTAGATTGTACAGATGCACATGATAAAGTGAGTGTATGACGACTGGGGCCTTGCACGTGATCGTACAGCCCGACTGCTGAATTGCAAGTAAGTAGACGAAAGCTGCAGTTCAGCTCCAGATTTGTTTGAGACCTCCCTGAGTTCACATTCTGACCCAAATCAACGCAGCACAAACACACAGAGCAAAACACAGATTAAAGCCATTTTCACCCTGATCCTGCAATGTTTCTAAAACCTACGCACCACGTCAGCACGTCTGAGAATATCAAAACGAAGTGGACACTCCATTAAAATACATTATATCTTTTCATAGTATGGTGCAGTGGCTGCAAAAGTTTGGGCACCCCTGGTCAAAATTTAATTAACTGTGAGTCGAAGATGAACTGATTTCCAAATGACATGAAGTTAAAGATGAAACGTTTCTTTAATATCTTTTAGCAAGATGACTTTTTGATTTCAATCTTTTACAGTTTCAAAATAACAATAAAGGAAAAGGGCCTGAAGCAACAGTGTGGGCACCCTGCATGGTCAGTGCTCAGTAGCGCCCCCTTCTTCTAAACACTTCCTGTATCCAGCTCAGAGTCTTTCAGTTCTTGTTTGGAGGATTTTCACCCATTCTTCCTGCAAAAGGCTTCTAGCTCTGTGAGATTCTTGGGCCGTCTTCATGCTCTGCTCTTTGAGCTCTATCCACAGATGTTTAATGATGTTTAGGTCGGGGGACTGTGAGGGGCGTGGCCAAACCTTCAGCTGGCTCCTCTTGAGGTCGTCCATTGTGGATCTGGAGGTGTGTTTAGGATCATTGTCCTGTTGTAGAAGCCATCCTCTCTTCATCTGCAGCTTTTTTACAGATGCTGTGATGTCTGGAATTTAACTGAATCCATTCTTCCCTCTACCTGTGAAATGTTCCCCGTGCCACTGGCTGCAACACAAGCCCAAAGCATCATCCATCCACCCCCGTGTTTAACAGTTTGTTCTCCAAACATACCTTTGCTCATTGTGTCCAGAAAGTTCTGTTTTACCTTCATCAGTCCACAGGACTTGTTTCCAAAAAGCATCAGGCTTGTTCAGATGTTCCTTTGCAAACTTGTGAGGCTGAATGTTGTGGTGAGGACACAGGAAAGGTTTTCTTCTGATGACTCTTCCATGAAGCTCATATTTGTCCAGGTGTGTCTGCACAGTAGAACAGTGCACCACCACTCCAGAGTCTGAGAAATCTTCCTGCAGGTCTTTTGCAGTCAAACAGAGGTTTGATTTGCCTTTCTAACAATCCTACGAGCAGCTCTCTCAGAGAGTTTTCAGCTTGACCTCCACAGTTCCTGTTAACTGCCATTTCTTACTGACATGACCAACTGAGGAAACAGCTCCCTGAAAACACTTTGCTATCTTCTTCTAGTCTTCATCAGGTCTTTTAGTTTTCAGAGTGCTAGGCAGCTGTTTAGAGGAGCCCATGGCTGCTGATTGTTGGGACAAGGTTTCAGGAGTCAGAGTATTTATAAAGCTTTGAAATTAGCATCACCTGGCCTTTGCTAATGATGAAGGTGAACAAGCCAGAGCCCTAACAAGCTCATTAAGCTCTGAGACCCTGGGAAAGCTGTCTGAGAGCTCAAGTGTCTTGGGGTGCCCAAACTTTTGCACGGTGCTGCTTTCCTCTTTTTCCACTCTAAAACTGTACGAAACTAAAATAATGCACTGATCCTGCTTAAAATGTTGAAAATCACCTTTAACTTTGTGTCTTTTGAAGATCAGCTCATCTTCTACTTACTTAATGTTTTCACCAGGGGTGCCAAGACTTTTGCATGCCACTGTATTTAAAACTGAGTGATTCATCCTCTTCAAGGTTTACTATCTTTGACTCCAGGGTTGTGAGACACAGCGCCACAGTAAGACAAATAATTTGCACTTTTCCAGCAAGCAGAGAATGTGGCACCAAACTGCATGTAGAAATATCACAATATTAAACCTGTGAATAAAGTATGACCCACAGGACAAAACTTTGGGCCTTTATCAAATCTTCAGAAGGTCTTATTTAATTCGGCTTTGGTAAAAAACACAAATAGTCGTTAATTAAACTTCCAGGTCAAATTATTTTGCTGGGTGAGCAGGTGAACCAGAGCTGCGAGTTCAAACCTGCTGGACTAAGTGTGAGTTATTACTGAGGAGCTGAGCCGAGCTACAGATTAAAAGTCCCTCATTCAAACTGCTGTGAACTTTATCAGCTGAGCAAAGACACAATGACATTATTCAACAACTGCACAGATTTGTCGTCAGTGTTTCCATGAGAGGAGCCACAGTCGGGTCCTAAGGTCAGCTCATCAGCTGATCGGGACAGTAGTGTCCTCCCTCTGTGGGAGACACTGTGTGGTCACTCTGCAGGAAACTCACACACTACATGTTAAAGTTAAAGTTAAAGCGGGTCTGTCAGCGCCAGAGTCAAATCCACGTAGCAAGAGAGCCAGTGGAGGAGCTGAGAGTCCGAAGCTGTCGCCTCACTCTCGGACAGTTTCGTCTTTACCTTGCTGAACACCTCCAGGTCTTCGTCCTCGTCCAGGTCCAACATGTGTCCCGAGAAGTCCGCGGGGACCGTCTGTCCGCTCATCTCGCTCTCTGACTGCTTAAATGAACTGAGCTCATGAGACAAACCTGAAAGGTAAACTTGCAGCACAACTTCGGAGCGGCAGAGAGACACGGAGCGGCCCACTGCAGCACTTCCGCTGACGCATTTCAAAATAAAAGCCGTCACTACTTCAGATAAAATCACTGAGTCAACATTCTCATTGTTTGCCAGGATATATTTTCAGCAGCATATTTTGTGCTTCAGAAAGGCTTCAAGAGATTTCACCTTTCTGAGAGTGTTTACAGGGCTGCAGGCATGAAATAGCAAACACAAACTTTAAAGCTTGGGTCTTCAACACGGGCCAGATGCATCAGAATCAGAAATACTTTGTTGATTCATGACAGTCACTGTGATGTGAAGAATAGAGAATGACAAGAAATGAGAATATGAGTATGTAAATATGAAATAATGAAATAAAATAGCGATAACATTATGCATTATGCTACGGGTAACACTAACACTTAAGATATAAAGAATAAAAATATGTTCATGTGTGTAACAATACACAAATATGTGCACTGTGCTACATTACACTGCGTTAACTAGTATGTAGGTATGTATGTATTTGAACTCGTGAGCACACTGAGGCAAGCCTCCACGAACAAGATAAACAACAACAGAGATAAATAGAATACAACAAAAGACCATAAAATACATAATCAAATCAGTGAAAACAAGTGCAAGCAGAGGAGAGAGTTAGTAATTAATGATTTAAAATGACCAAGGAGAACAGGTGAGTTTAACCTTAAAGGAGCAATAAGCGAAATTCATAATTTCTAGATTGAAGGAATTAAAAAATTGCTATGTGAAGAACTAGAGGTGTAATTTCATCTGGAGTATAGCATGACCTCACACACCCTCTCTCTGTGTTGATCTCCAGCCCATTGTTTACAAGCCGGTCCGGCGGCGCCTTCATGTACGTTCACGTGAATCGCCGCCTCCTCCCTCCTCTCGGAGCCCTTGGCCCTCCCTCCCTATAAAAGGCTACAGCCAGTGAGCAATGGCAGATGGCATGATGGTCCCTGTAATAAATGTAATATATTTGCTGGGATGGAGGCGAGGCTCAGTGACTAGAAGAGCTGGTAGAAGCGCTCCATAGCTGTAGGTTACTCCAGTAGCCGTAGTAGCTCTAGTGCTAACTCCAGGAGCTAACGCTAACTCTTCTCCGTGAGGCACGCAGAAGAGTAGGGACGTTAGCGTGGCAGCCGACTAGTGCTAACTCCAGGAGCTAACGCTAACTCTTCTCCGCACGCAGAAGAGTAGGGACGTTAGCGTGGTAGCCGACTAGTGCTAACTGCTATCGCTCCCGGGAGCTAACGCTAATGTTCCTACTCTTCTCCATGAGCTTGTGAGCCGGCTCACGGGCCTGGCGGGCTCACATAGAAGAGTAGGAACATTAGCATTAGCTGCCGGGAGCGTTAGCAGTTAGCACTAGTCGGCTGCCACCGGCGACTGGAGTAACATTAACTTATAGTTATGGCACGCTTCTACCAGCTCTTCTAGTCACTGAGCCTCGCCTCCATCTCAGCAAATATATTACATTTATTACAGGTACCATCATCATTGAAGTAGGCAGGG
>NC_065516.1:35874031-35876288 GCF_006386435.1 Epinephelus moara | reverse complement strand
AGGCGAGTGGGGTGGGGGGTGGAGAGCAGAGGTAGAGGGAGGAGTGGCTCATGACACACTTTGTTTTGGTCTACAGGCAGTGCACAACAGCAAACCTAGTGGTGAAACGATTTCGCTTATTGCCCCTTTAAGGTTTTCTGGAGATTGTTCCAAGCATATGGGGCATAAGCAGAAAAGGCAGACCTCCCCAGCTCTGTACGGACTCTTGGAGTTATTAATTGTAACCAATAACTAGAGCGGGTATTATGAGTGTTAGTGGACCGAACAAGCAATGAAGAAATGCAATCAGGAAGTCTGTCAATGAGGGCCTTGTAAATGAATATGAGCATGTGGGAATCACATCTTTGAGCTAAGGAGGACCACCCAACTAAATCATACAGAGAGCAGTGATGTGTGGAATAGGCAGCTCCAGTGATAACCCTGAGGGCAGAGTGGTAAGTGGTATCTAAAGGTTTAAGCGCAGAGGCGAGGGCATGAGTGTAATTAAGATCGCCATAATCTAAAACAGACATAAAAACAGCTTCAACTATTCTTTTCCTGCATGACATGGGAAAATTTGATTTATTTCTGTGTAGGAAACCAATTTTTTGTCCACGTTTTTTGACAAGATTGTCAGTATGGAAACTGAATGAAAACTTATCATCGATCCAAAAACCCAGATATTTGTAGACAGAAACTCTTTCAATATAAGAGCCATGTATAGTGGAGATATGAAGATTATGGCATGTGTTACTAGCTTTGGAGAACAGCAACCATTTGGTTATTTCTGCATTCAGTACAAGCGTAAGTTCAATAAATGCTGCCTGAAGGGCGCTGAATGAAGCTTGTAGGATTTTTATAGCTAATTCAGGGGAGTTTACGACGCAGTATGAAATAAAAAAGTATGTCACATTCAGAAATATAACATGCATCAGGCCATAATGTTCACTACAATACATTAATAGAAAATAATGATAATAATAATAATAATAATAATAATATGAATAAGCATGTGAAATGTGTACAGTTCATTATTATTGTTGTTTGTTTGTTTTTACAAAAATTAAAATACATTTGAAAGTACACATTCACATAGATCCAACATATCAACAAAGATAAATCAGCCTGTTTGTTTACAAAAAAAAAAAAGTAATCTAAAAGTAGTGGTGGGGTGTAACTAAGTACATGTACTCATGTACTCTACTTTAGTACAAATTTAAGATACATGAGTATTTTCTTTTCAGGTCACTTTATACTTCTCCTCCCTACATACAGAGGGGAATATTGTACTTTTCACTTCACTACATTTATCTGACAGCTTTAGTTACTTTACAAATACCTTTTTTTTTGCATAAAAAACATCAGAAGAGTTTATAAAATATGATGTTTTGTTGTAAATGAATCTACCCAACAGTTTATACAGGTACTGCTGAGACAACTGGTCGATTAATCAATTAGCCGACTGACAGAAAATTATTTGGCAACTTTTTGGATTTATGTGCATAAGGTACTTTTACTTTTTATGCTTCAGGTACATTTTCCTAATTATATATCACATTTCAAAAGTTAAAACATGGAATTTGAATTATGAAAATAATTTAAATATGTTTTCGATTTTTTTCATTGTTTTTTCTGTATTTATCATGTTTTAGTCTTGCTGTATATTTTCTGTTTGAGAGTCACGTAAGCTTTCTGAAACGGTTTAAACTAATAGATGCTTTTATTTTGGCGAAAAATCCGGGTACTTCCGGTACAGTGCTGCACATCTTCACTCTTGACGCAGCTGAAATGTTGAGCGCGCAGATGCGGAAGGGTCAGAGCAGAAATCAGTCCCTGTGTGATTCAGAGGAGATGAGCAGAGCAGAGCTGCTGACAGAGCTGTGTAGTTTCCATAAGACTCAAACCAGTGAAATAAACCCACAGTGGAGCTGTTGTGTAGCGTCACACTGACTCAGTCGAAAAACTAATAAATATGTCAACATTTAATATGAAACAAAGAAGAGAGGAAGGACACACAGGCCACAAAGTGGATCTTAGAACTAACCTGGTCCGGTGTCAAAGGCAAGACAACATTCACTCCACACAGACAGGTGTGTAATACAGAAAAAGCCTTTAATGGAGAAACACATTCATAAAACGAAAGGTAAACACTCATTAAACACTTTAAACACACATTAAACACAAATTAAACACACATTAAACACACGTTAAACACATTAAACACATGTTAAACACATGTTAAACACATTAAACACACGTTAAACACATGTTAAACACA
>NC_065516.1:35865561-35873508 GCF_006386435.1 Epinephelus moara | reverse complement strand
ATTAAACACACGTTAAACACATTAAACACACATTAAACACATTAAACACACGTTAAACACATTAAACACACATTAAACACACGTTAAACACATGTTAAACACATTAAACACACATTAAACACACGTTAAACACACATTAAACACACGTTAAACACATTAAACACACATTAAACACACGTTAAACATTTTAAAGACACAGTAAACACACATTAAACACACGTTAAACACATGTTAAACACATTAAACACACGTTAAACACTTTAAAGACACAGTAAACACACATTAAACACACAACAGAGACAGTTTAAAACAAGTACACAAATCAGCTTCACTATAACTCGCAGCATTCACAGACAAACACTTGTCTTTATCTGGACACATTTTCCCCACAAATACAACATGCTAACGTTATTAGCACAAGCCTATGGCATTTTACATTGTATAAATTAGCATAGCAGCTAGCAGACTTTCCCTCTTCTCATATAAAACCAGGGACAACAACAACATGTAACAAAGGTAACAGCACATAATTTGGCTCCATTACAACTCACAAGGTTCACTGACAAAACAACTGTCTTATACTAAACACGTTTTCCCCACAAATACAACATGCTAACGTTGTTAGCACCAGCCTATGGCATTTTACATTGTATAAATTAACCTAGCAGCTAGCAGAGATTTTCTCTGCTCATATTTCAGCCAGGATAAATCACACACAGTGTGTGGAGGCTTTATTGTTTTCATGATTTATTGTTTCTTATCTGTGAAATTAAAGTAAATCAAAGCTTTGTTTCCACTGAGGGAAATGGTTTCAGCTTACAGAGACAGACAGGAAGTCTGCGTCACTGTGACGTGTAGTTACATTTCTGAGGAGGTGCACGTCAGGTTACGGCGTAGGCTCTATGTCGACGCAGAGCCTACACAGAAATATAAATTCCACCTTAAGAGAAACACTGCACACAGTACTAAGATCACAGCAAATGAGCACACTGCACCACTGGTACACAATATCAAAATGCACAACGATCAGTGAGGACTGCTCCAAACTGTAGGCAGGTCAAAACCATTCCAACCACCAGGGGGAGGCAGAGGGCTGACTGAGTCACTAGTATTGCTCTAAGCTACCTTAAAACAAATAATAGCGGGACGAGGACAAAAATAACTCATCTCAACCGACTTCATTTCCTCACTACAATACATTTAAAGAGAGAGGATGGCTGACAGTGGTTCCTCTCAAACACTTGGGTGACTGGTCAGGTCACAAAAACACGTCCAGAGGTTCCAGTTAAGCTATCTTTATTGCAGAAGAGGCTCGACAGGATGTACAGGAACACCTTTGTCTCTGTGACTGTTTATGTTTGTGTGAGGTTTCTGAAAAAGGGGAAATAAAACAATGTGAGAATACACGTAAGGAAGCAGAATACAAACGATTTCATCATGCACTGCAATACACAGTGCTGCCACAATGGTGTCAGCTAATTGCACTAAGGTTGATTTTATATTTCTGCATCGAATCGACGCCGTACCCTACACCGTACCCTACACCGTACCCTGATGTACACCTCCCCAGAAATGTAACTACACGTCACAGTGACGCAGACCTCCTGTCTGTCTCTGTAAGCTGAAACCATTTCCCTCAGTGGAAACAAAGCTTTGATTTACTTTAATTTCACAGATAAGAAACAATATTTTGTGAAGATAATAAAGCCTCCACAAAAATAGCATTTTTGTGTGATTTATCCTGGCTTCATATGTGCTAGCCGCTATGCTAATTTATACAATGTAAAATGCCATAGGCTTGTGCTAATAACGTTAGCATGTTGCATTTGTTTGGAAAACGTGTTTAGTATGACAAAAAATATTGTTGTGATAATAATGATTTCTAAACTGGAGACTGTCTTGCGATGGGAACCCACCAGCCGTGAAGCTGATCTGCCATCACATCCTCACTGTGACCTCGTCACATGTCCACGTTTGGTCATGGACTTTCCACGTCCACATATGAAGTCCAAGGTACCCTGGGTGTGTTGGTTGTTGACGTTCTGGGACGCCGTGTCAACTTCAGCCTGTTACATGCATTGTCTGTTTTCAAAATACACTTCTGTTTTCACAGGAAATGTACAGTTTGCATACAGTCTCTTTCAAAATAAAAGCACTACGTCGTTTTTTTGTTTTTTCCTTCAACAACAAACGGACGTGGTAACCTTTTGTGAAAAAAAAACTTTACAGTCACGCAGGAAGCAAACATCGACCTCCCAGGTGAAAGTCAGTGGTTGTTGGATCCATCCACCTCCCCTCCCTGTATCATGCTTTTCTCATCTGTGTCTGACGCTAGAAGTCACTGCCTACGCCGGTTTTCGACGACTTTGGAGTGAGACCAGGTTGAATCTGTGACTTCCACAGACAGACAGACAGACAGACAGACAGACAGACAGTTCCTGCCACAGTAGGTGTCTCCAGGACTCCATCTTGCTGTGATGACACACACACAGACTCACAAAGTTAAAACAATATCAGCCCTGCTGTCGCAGCTGGAAATAATAACCTGCATGTTCTCATCTGAATCATATTTATGTCATTACTGAACACATTAAATGTCAAAATCGTCAACGCTGCAAAAGACTACGAGTCTCAACCTGTGAATATTTTCCAACTCCAGGCTTTTATTTGCTGGCTGCCTGAGCTCACCTGTGAAAGCTCATTTCATGCTCAGCCAGCACACTGCACCTGAAACAATATAATATATTCCTGCGTATTTGTCAGAGCAAGACTTCCTATCACCTTCAGCCTTGTCAACACATGGCTGCACAGTCAAACTCTCTGTCGCCTCGAGGACTCAAATAACTGTCATAACACAAAGTGAGAGTGCGGGCTAACACGAGGGAGCTGTGTACAGATGGAACAGTCATTTGCATAATGCGATCATAATCTTTATTTACTGTAGTGAGGCTGGCCGGCAGGCTGCACTGACACACAGCTCCACCAGCAGAGGACCAACCAAAAGATGTCACTGTTGCACAAGCCATGCTGCGTGTCACGCCTCAGCCTGTCCCCCATAGATGCATCCTGGTCATCGATCACAGGCTGCACTTCTCTCTCTCTGTGTTTATCAGCACAGCTGCTGCCGCACATATTCACCATTCCTTCACTCCACAGCAAACACTGCTCCTGACAGAAGAAAAAACACTTTGCTTTTTTCAAGTCTTACATATTCTTAGAATAAAAATTGCTTTTCTAGGCTGAAGGAGCCAAAGATGCTCCACTGCATTTGTTCCCCTCAAGAAAAACACGTCTTTTGTGATCCAGTTTTACCTTTTTTATATTCTTACAAAACACACACTGTGAGGGTGCAGCAACAGTTATATCACACAGACATCAACATGTGAACATTTCCCCTTCGCTGTCATCATCTGACCCAATAACTCCACAACAGACAAATCTAGGAGGTTACACAGAAAAAACGAAGAACAGCAAACAAAGAGTTAAATTTATAAATACAAACATTGCTCAGATCAGTTAAGCACCAACACCTCTAAACACATGTCCTTCTATCACACACACATTCTTATAAAGTGCAGTTTAAAAAACAACCAGCAAATCAATTTTGCATTCGGCATTTCCCCATCAGCTGCAGAGGTCCACACATGATGACGAGCTGTTTTACTTCACACGTTCTTCTTTCCTTTGGTGGAGATATTTCAATACAAAGTATGTCACAAACAAATAAATGTAATCATTGTGAGCAATGTGTCTGTAATGGAAGGTTTGCTGTATTGTGTTTGGAGATATATGATGTGACTTCCTTTGCACGAGGTGTGTCGCACATTATTTGCTTTCATAAATAACATTGTGGCTGTTGTAATTGCTCTTTGTCTTACATGTTTAGCTTATGTAGTGTCTATTTGAATGGCCGGGGGGGTTTGACAAGAAGGAAATGGACATTATTCAATTCAGTTTCATTTATACATATACCCAATATCACAACTGACGATTTGACTCAGAGGGCTTTACAACATACGACTCTGTGTTTCCTTCCTCACATCAGATAAGGAAACCTCTCCCAAAAAAACACAGGGGAGAAAGGGACGGGTGGCTGTGTCATGCACTGAGCACTGTCTCTGTTAAACTGTAAATAAAATCTGAATAAAAAGACCTAAAAGAAGAGGAATATGTTCAGGTGACTGCAGAGGTTTCCATTGCACAGTTAACTTTTATTTATTTTCAGTGAAGTCAGGAAATATGATATATGCTATTGTTGCTATCAGTCTGTAGGAATAATTAGCTAGTAAGAAACTAGGTGTATTACATTGAGTGTCAGACTCAGAATTAAATGAAATTTGTGTAAATCTGTGTTTGAAATGTTTCAATTTATCATTAATGTTTGTAGAAGTGTTGTTCAGAATATTGGTGGGTTAGGGTTAGTCCAATATTAGAAGAATTCTTTTGGGTCATGGGACTAGAGCTCCTCTCAAAGTAGAATGGATTTTGTGGGTTAGGGTTAGTAAGCTTTAGGGTTTGTCCAATATTAGAAGAATTTCTTTGGGTTATGGGGTAGGCCTACTCCAGAATTATAGGAATGTTGGGTTAGGGTTAGGGTAGGGTCGCAGTGCCCTTAAAAGGGCACGGGCTCTCGGGGGCTCATAAATAATTCAATGAAACTTGATGCTCTTAAAACATGACCACAAGGTCCTTGTAGCCCTTTAAAAAACCAGATGTTAAAAACAAAAATAAAAATAAAAAAATGCAAAGTCAATTGGACTACTAGACAGATGAAGCAACAGGAGTTTATAATTTATCAAATATCTCCCGCTCTCCAGGGTCTTCCAATGCAACCTACAAGGGTGGTGAATAAATTATGGAATCATGTGTAAAGAGGGAGGGTTGGTAAAATAAATACGAAGGAAGAATAAATGACATAATAATGAATTTCATAATAATAAGAAATAAATAGAAGTGCCACACAAGTAATAAATAAGTGAATGAATAATCGATAAAATCACAAAGAATAATAAAAAAAATTAGTTAGTCCAGTATTGGAAGATTTTTTTGGGTTATGGGGTTAGAGCTGGTCCAAAATTAGAGTGGATTTTGTTTGGTTAGGGTTAATGAGAGTTAGGGTTAGTCCAAAATTAGATGAATGTTGTTGGGTTAGGGGGTTAGGATTAGTAGGATTTAGGGTTAGTTCAATATTAGAAGAACTTTGGGGGGTTAAGGAGTTAGGGTTAGTCCAAAATTAGAGGAATATCAGTTGGTTAGGGGGTTAAGGCTATTAAGGGTTAAAGTTAGTCCTAAATTAGATGAATTTCGTGCAGTGGGGTTAGGGGTCAGTGCAAAATTGGAAGAATATTTTGGGTTATGGGGTTAGAGCTAGTCCAAAAGTAGAATGGATTTTGTTGGGTTAGGGTTTGTAAGGGTTAGGGTAAATAAAGGTTAGTCCAAAATTAGCAAACTTGTGGTTGGTTCCAGGGTTAGATTTAGTCCAAAAGTAGAACAATTTTCTTTGGTTAGTGAGGGTTAGCAAGGGTCAGGGTTAGTCCAAAATTAGAAGACTATCAGTTGGTTAGGGGGTTAAGGTTATTAAGGGTTAAAGTTAGTCCTAAATTAGATTAACCTCGTGCAGTGGGGTTAGGGGTCAGTGCAAAATTAGAAGAATTTTGGTTGGTTGGGGTTAACGTCTGTATGGGTTAGTCCAAAATTATAAGACTTGTCACCTTAGGGTTAGTTAGGTTTGGGTTAGAATGCAGCGCTCTAAATGAGCTCTAAATGGGAACCATGGGTGTTAAAAACACAAATTGGTTAACTAAAAGCTCACCATAAACAAATTTCATTGATAAAGAATTAAATTACATAATAACTGAAGGTTTAAAAGACCACCTGCACAGGTGGGGCAGCCTTAGTCTTTATTTTTATTAAAATTCTCAGGGCTCCCACGGGTTAGTGAGGGTTAGGGTTAGTCCAACATGAGAAGGATTTTGGTGCAAAGGATCCAATTTCGATGAAAGACTTAAAAATTGGAAAATACCACCTCTGGAGGAGAAAAATCCTTCTTGATTAAGGAAGATTTGTTGAGAAATTTAAATATATTCAACTGGCAGCAGTTCATTCTCAGAGTTTCTACATTTTCAGAGAAGCTTCTCATGTCAAGACCACAAAATATCCAAACGAAATAATAACAGGAAGAAGAGGAGGAGAGGACAAACCCTGGTTCTGTCATTCATAGGGGGGGACATTCCCAGCAGTGAGTCTCCTCTTGTATCGACTGATCCCAATAAAGCCAAGCTGTGGATAATCAAGTTGTGACGCATCAACTAAACTGACTGTCAAATTGTGCATTTTCTTTGGAATCGATGATGTTTTACTCCCATCTCACTTGTGTCGATGTGTCATCACGTCGCTTGCTCAAACATCACCAATTATTCCTAATGGACAGAAGATAATCAATACTTATTGATCCATTCTCTCCTCTACAGTAACAATTACTGCGAGTCTTCCATTCGCCTGGGTCAGATTGTTCTGTCTGCACTCAGCGCACGTACACACTCGCATATGCACACACACAGCGCCGCACATAATTATCTATTCAAACACTCCACGGGATATTTTTTTCCGTATTTTCTCTAAATGCACAGTGCCAATGGCATTACAAACAATGTGTCGTTCCACTTTTGGCATTTTGCAATTCAAAGCGATGTGAGCGCTGCCTGAGCGGAATACTGAGGAGCGCAGAGAGGCGTTCCAGCCAGCAGCATTAACATACAGGAAGCCATTATCACATCTGGCCTTTGCAGCCAACAGGAAGGCTGCTGCATGTGTGTGTGTGTGTGTGTGTGTGTGTGTTTGCATGCATGTTTCAGTTTGATTGCATGTTTCTACCTTGTGTGTCTGTGTTAATTCTTTTCATGCATGCACATGTGTGTGTGAGTGTGTGTAAATATATTCATCTACATGGGTGCGTGCTGTGTGAGTGTGTGTCTTTACTGGTGCATATGCAGGAAGCACATGCAATACATGCTTGTATGTGGTGTGTGTGTGCCTGTGCAAATTACATATGTGTGTGTGTGTGTGTGTGTGTGTGTCTCCCCGTCCCCCACCTTTCAGATTAGAGGATTCTGTAATGGTTCTACAAAGGTCAGGGTTTTTCAGTGGTTGGGATGTAGCGGCAGGCCGTGTTTAAAGGTCACCACGCCACACCATTGCATTATCTCCCTGCCATTTCATACCAGTTTGTCTGTCTGATTGATTTTTAAAAATAAAGCTTCACCTCCTCCAAGGCTCAGTGAGGCTGCTTTTTCTTTCCCAGTGAAAGCAGGTAGAGTGGAGGAGGAGGGGGAGAAGGAGGAGGAGGTGATGGAGGAGGAGGATGTGTTGTTAGTGCTCCGTGAGTGTTTGACCGGAAGAGCCATGTCCAGTTTCCGTGCCTCTGATGGGGATGTTGATGAGAGCTGGTTGCTGTACGGGTGGCTGCGTTCTGTCTGGTTCACTGTGATGCTGTGCGCTCCGTCTGAGCAGGTGTGGAAATCAATCGTCACGTCGGTCAGTGCTCTGGCTTTAACATGCCGCTGGTAAAAAGTGAGGGAGTATTTGTGGTGGTGTGAGCCTGCTCCACGGCACACAGTGGGAGAAGACAAGACCCACAGAATAATTTATTCTATAAATATGTAAACTGTAAACCCTTCGTTAAAAAAGAGACCTTCTGTTTTTATTCTAGTTTATTCCATTCCTTTTTATTTTTTATCAACACTTAAAGGGGAACTCATGTTTTTTTCAACCTGGGCCCTATTTTCCGATCTCCTTTTGTCTAAATGAGTGATAGGATGTTCAATATGTGACATGTCTCCAGTATGAAGCTAGGGCTGACCTGCCTGCAGCCCGTGAGCACGCGCTATATTAAATAATAGGGCACTCAGACAGCGTCAAACAATGTGAAAATACGTCCACTAAAAGTGC
>NC_065516.1:35833317-35865056 GCF_006386435.1 Epinephelus moara | reverse complement strand
GGCCCTGGGTTCCTCCTGGTGCAGAGGGCCCTGGGTTCCTCTTGGTGCAGAGGGCCCTGGGTTCCTCCTGGTGCAGAGGGCCCTGGGTTCCTCCTGGTGCGGGACAATGCCCGGCCTCATGTGTCCAGTGTGTGTAGGCAGTTTCTGGAAGATGAATCCAAATGGTAGGAGGCCCCGGCGCAGACCCAGAACAATCTGGAGGGATTATATATCTTGTCTGGCCTGGGAACGCCTCAGGATCGCCTAGAAGGAGCTGGAGAGTGATGCTGGGGACATGGATGTCTGGAATACTTTGGCCCTGCGACCCAGTTTTGGGGAAGCGGTTGAAAATGAATGGATGGATGGGAATTTTGCACTTAAGCTATTTTGTTTACATGAGCTCCACCTGGCTTCATGGAGCACTTTAATTTGGGCCCAGATTGTTAATTTTTTTTTTTTAAAATGTCTTTTAAATGTCGGTCAACACTGACTGGTCCTGTAATACTGGTTGAAGCAGCTCCTCCCACAACAAAATGATGAACCGGTTTGATCTGACATACAAATAACAACAATATAAACACATTGACGACCTGTCGATATGATCGAGGAACCTCATTACACGAGAGGTGGATTGACCCACAGCTGATTCTTAATAAAGGACAAGTATTGACACAAGGACGTATTGGTGTAACCCGGCTAAGACTCCCCATGTCCTCCACTCAGCAGATAACTGGCACACTATCAGGATCACCAGCAGCATAATAATCAGATCAACAATCCCCAGGCCTCCTCCAACAATGGCTTACGTAGATCACTGCTGTCAAACTGCTTTTACACACTGTCACGGCCATTAGCCCACACAGGCCTGAGTGGCTTCTTGCTAAGATGCAACGAAAAAAATCAAAGCAAATGGAAAACATCCACTGTGACTGTTTGCCCTGTGCCACGTCCAAAATGACTAAAGTAGAAAAGCATTACTGACAATTACGGCACAACTCTTGTGTTTGGCGGTTACCAATGTTTTTTTCTCCACCCGCCTCTCCATCCATCCTCTCTGTCTAATGCTGAATGAATTGCTCTTGTCCAGGAAATTGCTGCTAACGGTGGCAGGCAGCTCCAAACATGTTCCACTTAAAGAGAGGGAGAGAGACAGACACAGAAAGAGATTAAATGGGGGAACTTGGCCACCTGGATGAATGCAGGGACTGAACAATTAAAAATCAATTTACCGTCAAAAAGCTTTGCCTTCTAATTAGGACCGCATGCAGGCCAGAGGGGCTTTTCTGTTGAAGGGCACCACTTTTTTTTTTTTGCTCCGCACACATTGTTTCATATTTGCGTTAATGTTTTCCCCCTAACTATCCCATTGTTTTTCATCCTCTGCCTACATGCCCTCATAATGATAATGCAGCGGTAAATAGTGTATTATTCAGACACGGACTGGTACAATGGGACTAAATGTATCTGCCATATGGAGAGACATTTGTTTTGATTCTCAGCAGGTGTGCAGTGATTGGACCGGTCTTTATTCTGATGGAGATGACAGCGTCTCGCACGGCATCAAACTCAGAGCGCTTGTACTGTACCAACAAACACATAAACGTTGCAGGGAAACAAATAAAAGCACTCTCAGTGCGATGTGAAAAGCCCGATCCAGCTTTCTCATTCTTTATAAGAGGAAGTGAGGATTTGTCTCTTCGCCTGACAGTTTGGTTGGTTGTGTGGCGGCCACGCTGTCGATCCTGTCACAGTGATGGAGTGCTTTGTTTTGACTGGTTTAACCACTATGTTTCATATTTAAAGGAAATGGCAAAGAGGAATACATGCAGTCACAGAAACATAATATTCTAGACACTTTGGTCTCAACACTTTTATGCTGTGTGCTCTCACATAGTCAATTTTAATTCTGCACAGAGAAAAAAAGATTGAAACATCACATGTATGAACCATAGAGAGAGTCATTGTGATGTCATCATTATGTATATTTATAGGCAGTGCAGGTGATTTCAGTTCTTACTAAAAACACCTGCTGTAGATGTTGAGTGAAGCTATACTGGGAATTATGTGACATCACTAGACCAATCAGAATCCAAAAAATGCAAAGTCCTGTAGAAAGATGTGCAACAAAATCAGCCCCATCGCCAGAAGAACATGTTGGCATCCTTTACTTCTTTTTTTTTACTATTGCTAATATTATTTTGAAATATGACATAAGGCCACAAAAACATAACTTCATAAGTCTACTAGAAAAATAAAGAGGCCTTTTTATTCTGGGCCCCTTGCCCCAGCTCGTTACACTTAACCTGCTCTCTGGGGGAGAGGGGCGGAGTTATCTGACGTCATGTGAACCCTGAAACACGCTGTAACGTTATCATATCAAAATGAGAAAAAGCTCTCTGGTGCCCACTCAGCTACCACGACACCACTGAGGGGAGTGGATGTGGAGAGACAGAACATGACGTCAGCAGGAGGAGAGCTCATTAAGTTAGCTGTTAGCAGTTAGCAGCTTATCATTATCTCTAAGCAGCCAGTGAACAGCTCACCCAAGTTCATTGATTTACACTGTGAAGCGTTCAAGCTCTACTCAGTAAGAATGAGTACTGGGCAAAGGTAAATTTTACTGTTCTCATGATGTGTTCACTGTAATCTTGTAAAATGTAGCTTTTGGTGAGAAACTTGAATAAATCAGCTGTTTGAAGGAGAAATGTGTCGATGTTTTCTCAGCACTATAAAACACATGTTAGAGAGGGAATGATGATGTATCACATACAGTAAAAAGGCTTTTTGCTTATTTATTTAAAGATGTTTTTCATGTGACAGAAGGTTCTGTTAAAGGTTGTTTCATAGATGTGTATTATTGAATTTGTGCTCATTCAAAGGTGTGAAGTGTGATGAAGGACTGAATGATTTTAAAACTGTTCATTTATTTATTACAGTGTAGGTTTATGTGTTTACGTGGAAACAAAAGAAAAATAAATAACAACAAAAAAGTAAAGAAACACCAATATAAAAAACACTGGTATCCGCTATTGGTGAGGTTTTTATTTTGAATAATACGTATCAGTATCGGCCTAGAATTTCAAAATTAGGTGCAACTCTAGTTCAATTACAAAGTTCATTTGTACATTTCATTTTTATTTTACCATGTCATATATTATTTTATTGTTTATTTTTCTGAGGGACTTAATCTGTGATTCTTTTTTATTGATTATTGATTTATATGATTATTGTAACACATGATCAACATGTTACTGAAAACTAATTAGCACATATTTTAATCTTAATTTATAATGTTTGCTTGGTTGGTCATTTGCATTTTTGTAACAAACGTGCAGTACTTTGACTGTTGAGCTGGAGCGCGGTGCACAGAGACAGTTCAAATGACGTTTTTTGAATGTCGGGGCTTCAGGACACTTGGATCACTACGGACGAGCAGTATGGAGATATTTTGTGGTTTCAATTTTGTGTTCTTGGACGTTAGTCTGGGGTGCCGTCTGCCATTAGGTGTGCTAGCTGTTCCCGCCTCGGATCTCTGCAAGGGATGTGAGGACTCTAAAACTTCACCTGAGCCTCCCTCGGCATATGGGTGAGTAGATAATGGCTGAATTTTCATTTTTGGGTGCACTATCCCTTTAAAATCAAGACGACCTCATGACGGCCATCCAGTTTAGATACTCGTGTTTACTCTTTGACCTTTCCACCACCATCAGGTCAACATGTCCATGTGATCAAGTCTCTAATCCTTAAAAAGTCACCTTACTAACGCGTATTCAGATTTGCTGTGCATGGTTCCCAGATGATATTTCCCAACGTTCCTGGTGACCTGCTGACCTTTTCTTCAGCACCATCAGGGGAAATGCCATCTTGGTGCGCAAAACATGCCAAACTCAACCCAACTCCATACATAAGACATGCAAGGTACCCTGGGTGTGTTGGTTGTTGATGTTCTGGGACGCCGTGTCAGCTTCAGCCTGTTACATGCATTGTCTGTTTTCACAATACACTTCTGTTTTCACAGGAAATGTACAGTTTGCATACAGTGTCTTTCAAAATAAAAGCACTACGCTGATACAACACCATGAATTGCTGTTTTTTCTCCTTCAACAACAAACATAGTTAGGTTTAGGAAAAAAGAACAGGGTTTGGCTTTAGTATCTTACGGGACGGTCTCGGTCGAAATCTCTCAGATGAAAGTCGATGTTTGTTGGACCCATCCATCACCCCTTCCGCCCGTCCCACTTGGACTTTCGGCGCCTTAACCTTCGTCCTTGTCCCACCATGTTCCCCCCTTGACACCATTAAACTACAACAGCAACCGGCCGCGTATCATGCAGACGTTAAAGGATGCCTTTTTTCATTGGTTTCTGATGCCACAAGTCACTGCCCAAGCGCTGCATTTCAACATCTTCGGAGCCAGACCGGGCTTCAAAACTCAACTGACAGAATTCTTGGTAGAAAAAGCTTAGCACATGATTTAATGAACCCATGACCTTCCTGCAAGCAAATTTTTGAATCCTAGGATAGTAATGGTATAACCCGCCCTACTCCCCCTTCGACTGGCTTGCACTGGTTGCCTTCGTTGGTTGAATTGGTTAGGTTTAGGCAAGAGGAGTGGGACTGGTTAAGATCAAGTTAAGAATGTCAGGGTAAACCAGTCAGAGGTAGAGTGAGGCAGAGTAAGGTGGGCCATTTCTTCACCACCTAGGATATTCAAATTTACTTCCTGCAACATGTTTATCTTTACACTGATAGGGTGCTAGAATAGCACAATGGTGAGCCTGTTCCATCCTTCAGCTTCTGTGATGAATATTCCAGTCTCTATAGGCCACCAGAGGGGCTGTGAGCCTTGTTTATTTAATGCATGATAATTTATGATGTGCGGTCTATTCCTCTCATTGAAACCCTGCAGTATGCACAGCTGTCTGGGCATCAGTGTTTTCTCTTTGCAGTACCGGTGCTCTGCCCACCACGTTGACTTTGAGAAACAACCCAGCAGACAGAAGTCTATCCGTCAGACAACAGAGACTTTCTGAGCCGCCAGTGTGGCCGCCCACTTACTGCATGTTGCAGTGTAGTGAGGGCATGGAATAGATTTGCACAAATTGAAATATTTTTCCAACCAGAGATCTTTGTTTTGTTTTGTTTTTTAATCAGGGGACGGTTTCAGTAAATGAAAATATCTCATTAGAATGAATATTGTGCACCTGGAAGTTATGGACGTTCTAGCTCAGGTATAAAACAAAGGATTCAGGGTTTTTCAGCTCCATGTGTACGCAATACTCACATGCCAATAAGTCCATGGATTCCTGAGGCTATCCCTTCATAGCACGGCTACGTGTAAAAATGCAGTCAAGTTAATTCAAATGGAGTGGGCATATTCCAAAGGTGCAATCTGTTAAGTGCAAAATTCCCTCTTTGTGTTTCCTCAGAATGTGGTGGGAGGATGCACACTGGTCATTATATGTGAGTTTGTTGATGTAGCACTGACAATGAACCAACACATGACTACCTCTGTCGATTTTACTGCTGGAGTCTTACTTGTTCCTGTGTGATCAGTAGTTTATAGTGACTAATGTTAGCACATTAAGGTAGATGTTATTGTGTAACCGACATGACTGAGTCAGACTTTATGACTTCTCTCTACTTGTGCCACTAAAAGACACGTCGGTATACAGAGTGCATCACTGCTGAATGTAATTTGAGGGGAGCATGGGACCGGGCTGTGGGATAGACACATGGTTCAGGCCACTTCCTGCTTTTTTTTTTTTTCACTGTCACTCCCCAGGATGTCCCAAATGTCACTGCTGCCAACACACACTCTAACAAATGTGACTGCAGTTGTCCACTCCTTCAAGCGTAACTATTCTCAACCTGCTGTTACGACGAGGAGTAAGAGTGGGTGTAGTTATCAACAGCTCTCAGAGAGTTGCCCTGTAACCTGTGAAATCAGATTAAATCCAAGATTTTGTTTGGCAGAAACAAACTAAAATAGGCTTCACTAAACAATGAGTGAGGATGGGCTAATACAGGGCTGAGATAACGACTTAAAAAAACTAGAATAAAAGTCCTGTGGTTGTATGACTCCGCCCACCAGCCCAGTGTCTCTGACAGTCTCCATCCATGTCAGTGAAAACATGGATGCTTCAAACACAGAAGATCTATACAATCAGCACAGTTTCAAGATTAGAGTCACCAATTCAGTATCTGACCAAATGTCTCCCCTTCTGTTCCTGAGATATGACGCTGAAAAATGCCCAGAAAACAGTTTTATAAAGATCATTATGATGTCACTGTGAAGTTGACCTTTGACTTTTTGGATAAAAAATATCATTGCTTCATTATTTTATCCTATTAAACATTTGTGTGAAGTTTTGTCATAATTAGCGCAGGAATTATGGTCAAAAACATGTTTTATGAGGTCACATTGACTTTAGACCCCCAATATCTAAGGTCATTATTGCGTCCAGTGAGCATTGGTGCCACATTTGAAGAAATTCCCTCAAGCTGTTCTTGAGATATCAGGTTCACAAGAATGCGATGGATGAGGTCACAGTGACCTTAATCTTTGACCTTTGACCACTAAATTCTTACTAGTTTATTCTTGACTCCAAGTTGAAGTTTGTTCCAAAGTTGAAGAAATTCCCCTGCGGCATTCTTGAGATATCGTGTTCATAAGGATGGGCCAGATATGTCCAGACAAGCCGAAAACATAATGTCATAATAAATGATAAATTAATGTGTAAAGAGCTCCAACTGTAGCCCTAGCCACTGGCTGTCACCTCTCCCCATTTTTGTAATGGCTCTTGCAGCGGCTGTGGTTGTACGTATTGAAGTGACTAATGACTAAAGCCATGGCTATATGTCTGTTGCTGCAGCTACAACATTAGCTGTAGCTGTGATCGCGACTGACCTGCTACTGTTTCAGCACATATGAAAGTCACTTTGGCCAAGAGGGTTGTAGGACTTGACTTACACCAGGATTTGAATCTGGTACTTATAGCGATACAACAATTTCATCTGTGCACATTGCCCATATTGCAGCAACAAAGACCTGGTTGAAAATAAGTATCCCTTTAAGAGGGGGTGCAGCTACAACAATTCCATCTTAAATTGTCCAGCTGTCCATTAGTGAGTCTTTGCAGACTGTTTCCTGACCAAGTGTTTAGAGTTCTCTTTGAGAATGGTGACGAGTTCTCAGGGAAGCAGAAGGTGCCTGTCACGTCCACAACTCTTTGTCATCAGTGATCATATATCAGTGATCGTCATCTCGTGGGAGCGTCCCAGCCAGCCTGTACAATATAAATGTGAGAAGGAAAAGTATGCATTCTGGTATTTATGATACCTAGCTTCTTTTTTTTTCAATGACCTCAAAAATGTTGAGATGGAAATAAGGAATCAGGAATGATTTACAAACCCTAAATATGTGTGTCTGACCTGCAGGCACTAAAGACGTTAGAAAACCATCTGTCAGCTTGTTATTGGAGAGTAGGAGTGATGCGGGGGTCAAACCACAACCTGCGTGGAGGGCTATGATTAGCTTAACGTTATTAGAAAATACCACGGGTTCAGACGGGTCAAAAAGGACAAAACACTGCTCCAACTGAGGTATTAATAACTTACAGAAACACTACAGCTGTAAAGCAGCCTTTAGATGAGAAAGCAGAACGGGATACGTCGTAGGTATATGAATGGAAACACGTGGAACATGCTAACGTATTTGGGGGGTATTTGTACTGGTGGCACACTGGCAGAAGTGAAGCGGTGTGGATGAATGTGTGAATGAAAAGTGGTAACACGTTATGTGACATTGTAAATTTTACTAGAAAATGCATTTCCTTGGGAAAATGCGTGTGGATGCTGAATCTGAAATGAATTCAAGACTATGGGCTCTAGTTTCCCAGCGCAGCGCAGGGTGGCGAACAGATCCAGCTTGGCGCAGTGACAGTTTCGTGCCAAAAGGCTTCGCCGAAGGTGCGCTAAAAGCGTGCGCTAAAAGCTCGCCAGCTGAAACCAGGTCTACTGTCAACGCAGGGGGAGCGCAGCTGGTGTATGCCGAAGTTTGGCTGACCGGCGGACAGTGTGCACACGTCACCAAAACCTCACAGGCAGGTTTCCAGAATATCAGGCACATTAACGATGCAATAAATACCCAAAAAAACACTATTCAATGCAACTATCTGCAATCAGCACATAAATGTATCTCTATATCGACTGTCCCGTCACATCTGATGTCAGATCAAAGGGGATTGGCACCGTTTGGCACGTTTGGCACGCGTAATGGAAACCCAACCTGATTTGATTAACACAGCTGCAAACTAATGAGTTCACATCCCTCTCAGCCAACCACAAACAGCCACAGCATCAGATAGGGAGTATATATTCAGCATCTGTCATCTTAGAAAAGTCAAAAGAAAAGAAACAGAGTGAGACTGCGAGAGAGAAAGAGAGAGCGCGCGCGCACGAGAGAAACGCAACATTGATTTACAATTGTGGTGACCTCCTCCCAGGCTACCTTTGCATCATCAGCCCGTGGAGGTCTGCTCGCAGTTCCGTATATTCGGACACTGCGAGCTTGGACCTCCCGGACCAAAACATCAGTTTCCTCCTGGGAGAAGTTTGGCCGTCTGACGCTGCTGCTCTCTTCTGCCATGGCGAATTGAGTAAACTCTCATTACGCCTTCGCGCGGCGCATTTAAGGGCGAGGAGAGGGGCTCATTTGATTGGTGTGATGTGTGTAAAACCCACTCCACGCCTTCTCTCCTCCCTCTTTCCGACTTGCGCAGGTAGGAGGGACGGAGGTGGGAAAGAGGAGTAGCTGCGCCAGCGCGCACGGTGTGCCAAACTTGCAAAATCCGCCTGGCCACACCCAGTTGGCGAATCGCAGGTGCGCTGCGCCTCCGCCTCGCCCGGTCTGTGAAACTAGAGGCCTTTGGCTGAAAATGCAAAAATATTAGTAATAGTAGAAGTTGTTCTAGTTTTTACAGGTTTTCAAAAATGGACCCGTGCAGGACTCTAACCTGAAATCTTGTTGGTTTCTACTAAAAAGTAATATATTACTGTTACAACCTAAACACTGTTAGGTTGTGACATCAGCTGACCAAAATTCAATGTCAGGACAACGTCTAATGCCTGGTTCACACTACATGATATCAGCCCGATTCTAGCCGGACGTATGGTGTCAGGCTAGATCGTCTGCATGGATCGTGAATGACAATGAGTGTCGTACACGATAATCCATCGTTTCATCTTGTGTAGTGTGTCATAGTAGACGACAATCGACATCAACAATCTAGCATGTTTGATTGACCACATTATAGATGGTTAGTTATTTATTAACCCCTCTGTATTTTTATATTTTTACTTTTTATCCGCTCCCGTTTGCCTTGATAAAGTTAATGCATCATGCTGTCATTTCAAACTCAACACTTCCTGTTTCTGTTTCAAATTAAAAGCCCCTTATAACTTCTTTTCTAAAAAGGCTTTTATTGTGAAACATTTGCAGGAAGTTGTTGTGTAGGATTTGATTGTGTACAGTACTTCGAATGTAGCTCCTGCTGTCTGGTGGCGCTTTTTACATTACTACAGCAACAGTTCAGCTGGCACATGAACAGACACAGTGACTGAAATAATAGTGATAACAATAGAATTAGGACAAGATTAACCCGATGACGTCACACGTCATGAAAGATGACCGGGGATAATTGGTGTGGACCATCGTGTAGTGTGTCATGTCTGTCGGCCAAGTCACGCCAAGATTTTATGACTCCACAATCGCGTAATGTGACATAGTGACTGTTGGAACAGACAGAAATCTTGTGTCGTGTGAACCAGGCATAACGTCAACGTTAACTTGATGTAAAATACTAACGACAGATAATATTTTGATGGTTTTAAGTCGTGTTGTTAAGTAACCAAAATCCAACATTTTCCAAAGATCGGCATCTTGTTCAGTCCAGATTCACAATAATTAGAAGCCAACTGAGCCGTGAGTGAAACAGACACCGTCAGAGACAGAGCCACTGTAAACGCTCCAAACGGTGAAGCACTAATACCACAAAGTTTCTGTCCATGCAGAACATGGGACAGCGTTTAAACCTCAGAGGAGGAATTAATAAAGCAGCACAGCAGCATGGGGATTAGGAGTGTTTCCACTGTTGTTCCCCCAGTGAGACTCTCCCCACCCCCAGTCCTTCCATTAGCTTTTTGCTTGAAAGCATCTAAGGCCAATCCACTTGTCCACCTGCTACCTGTGTATCCAGCAATACTCCATCACATTAACATTCACTCTCTTTTATTTGTCGTCTTTCTCAAACCCCCCCACCACCCACTTTCTCCATCTGTCTCTCTCTCTCTGTCTCCCAAGCTTTCTGTCTCTTCAGTGCAGCTCAGATCTATTTACCGGCACAATTAACATTTATCAGTGTTGAATTCATTAAAAATATATCTCAGATGTCATTTTATTTCTTCAGTGGTCTCTTTGTAGACTCAGATTACCTGCAGATTTTTATCATCCCCAGCCAACTTGACCTTTGGGTTTCTTTATTCAGTTTAATGTCTTGTCCCTCCATCCCCATTTCTCTCCGTATCTTTATTCTTTTCCCCTTTACACTCTCTGTTGCTCTCTCTAATACAGTGCATATTGAATTTGTCTCGTAGTGAAACTAAAATGTTCAATCTATCTCTAAATTCTTGGAGGCCAATACAATACAAATATTGTATTCATAGATTAAATGTGTCTGAGGCTGTAAAAAAGTGTGCCGCAGCCAAATGGTTGCTCGGTGAGGTAAAGGCCTGTAGCTGCTGAATTATACACATAAAATCCTCCATTGGCTTGTAAACAGCACCAGCCCATTTCCTTGGACCTGTCTCACCATGAGACATTAGCATGTTACGAAGCTAGATGGGGGTCTTGATCCCATCCCATAAAGTGCCTTGTTTATAACTAGAGCATGCCTGATAATGGATTTTTTGAGGCTGATACAGATATTTGAGAGTTTAAAAAAGATAATATTGAATTGGGTGATTTTTTAAAGCATAGACATGAGGATTGCTTAAAGGTGAGGCATAAAGAAATCTGGAAAAACATCATATCCTCATTTAATGTCCTACAAATTAGCACCCGACAAAATGCAGGGCATTAAAAGTTCAGACAGACAAGCAGTCAGTGAAGGGAAGCTAAAAATAGTGATGGCCAAATGAAGCCTCATGAAGCATTTTCTTTATTTTCTGAGCCCACTAGATGGCGCTCATGGTTTAAAGAGAGAGGCTCAAAGAATAGCAATTCAGTGTGCTTTCAACCTTTTGTTGAACAAAAAGCGCCATCTAGTGGGCTCAGAAAGTAAAGTAAGTGCTTCATGAGGCTTCATTTGGCCATCACTAGCTAAAATACAGGAGCACGCTCTCACTCCAAAGTCGTCAAAATCCGGCACTTGGGCAGTGACTTGCGGCGTCAGAAACCAACGAAAAAGGCGTCCTTTAACGTCGGCATGATACGCAGCCGGTTGCTGTTACAGTGTAATGGCACTCCATGTTAAGTTAAGCTGGCGAAAGTCTGAGTGGGGCGGGCAGGAAGGGTGCTGGATGGGTCCAATAAACACCGACTTTCACCCGAGAGAGCGGTGTTTGCGTCCCGTAAGATTCTAAAGCCGAACCCTGTTCTATTTTCCTAAACCTAAACACTTCCTTTTGTTGCCTAAACCCAACTGTGTGTGTTGTTGAAGGGAAAAAAACCCGTCAATTTGCTGTGTTGTACCGACGTAGTGTGTTTATTTTTAAAGCGACTGTATGTAAACGTTAAATTTCCTGTGGAAAAGGTAGTGTATCTATAAAGAAGAGAACTTGACACGGTGTTCCAGAACATCAACAACCAACACACCCAGGGTACCTTGCACTAGTGATGGCCAAATGAAGCCTTATGAAGCATTTTCTTTATTTTCTGAGCCCACTAGATGGCGCTCATGGTTTAAAGAGAGAGGCTCAAAGAATGGCAATTCAGTGTGCTTTCAACCTTTTGTTGAGCAAAAAGCGCCATCTAGTGGGCTCAGAAAATAAAGAAAATGCTTCATGAGGCTTCATTTGGCCATCACTACCTTGCACGTTGTATGTGGACCTGGAGAGTCCATGACCACAACGTCAATATGTGACGAGGTCGGAGTGAGAATGTGTTGGAGATATATGTGATTTGGTTAAAAGACTGGTGGCTGCGTTTTGGACACTGTGAAGTTGTGTAATTGACCTTTCGCTAAGCCCCGCCCCTTTGTGATGGTCCATCAGACTGTCAGAGTAACCATGGAGCCCACACTGAAGAAATATGATCAAATTTTGGTAAAATTAAACAGTGATGTCAGAGAGCAGCAGACAGAGGGGTCTACAGTGTGTGTTTGAAGGATATATCCAGGATGTCAAACTGACTCAGCAGCAACAACAGGTTACAAAGACAAAGATAGTTAGAAGCTAAAGCCGAACTATAGGCTACAGATCACAGTGTAAAAGTGAACCACCACATCACTGCTGATCGCCACACAAGACAATGAATATAAAGGGAAACTTTGCTGATATTGAACCAGCTGTGTGGCATCACAGTGTGTGCAGATGAACCGTGTTTGGCTTCACAAAGTCCCCCAAGCTTCCCTTCACTGGTTCCTGTACAGCAGGAACAGCTCTTTGTTTCACTGTTATAATCATTACAAAGCAAAAGCAGCATGTGTATACATTCAGTAGGCTATATCTTCAGTAGCTAGCTAGCTAACCCTACACTTTTCAGGGTTTGATTTTGGTTTTGGAACAGGGACAGAAGGACTCATTTCTGTTTTAATAAGTCTCATTTGACAACCTGCTGAATCACACAGTGTAGCTCCTGATGAGTTGCTCAAGATGCCAACATGCCAACACAATAATGCTCGGCATCAAATCATCACAATCCAGTGCCAATTCCAGCTTTACCTGCCATTATTTAAAAGCTTTATAGACATAGGTATAAATTAATTAAAAATAAACAAGACAACAGTCATGTTGTGTCGGTCAGCGAGATTATCTGATTTTTTCTGGAAGAAATTGATATATTCATTTACAATCCACAGAGAAATAAACAGGAAGCAGCAACAGAACAGCTGGAATAAACTATTTAAACACTCAACAGTAGCAATCGACTGTCTTTTATGTTGCTGTCAGAAGAAATGTACAGGTTACAGGATTAATGTCGACAGTCAACCATCTAAATCTTTCCCTAGATGTCCACTAAAGAAATTTCTCTGCACTATCTAATGTGTTAGCTTCTCCTCTTCATCATGTCTGCCTTTATTTTTGCTCTTTACCTCCTCCCCCCGTCTTTCCTCTCTGCTCCTCATCCAGAAGGACTCATTATGGCAAACTCAGCCTGTGTTGCACACACACACAACACACACACACACACACACACACACACAGGATCACAGCAGCGCAGTGATGTTTTAGGTGGCTGGTTAATTATTCAGGAAAACAAAGTGCTGCAGTCCCACAGCAGGGGATCCAGCCATGTTTAATCTCCATAATGTTTCAGAGGACAAAAATACAAAAAACATAAACATTATCTATGTGTATTTTTTATCTCACCAGATGCTTGGGTCGGGGTTTCCTGGGGAAAGAATGCTTCAAGTGGATGTGAATGCTGACTGTTCTCAGGCGCTGTTTGTACGTTTTCCTATGAAAAGTAAAGTTGATACGTATCCCACGTAATGAGCCAGTAATTCCTACCAGTGTGCTGACGGGAGGTAAGAAGGAAGTGGTCCAATTGACCTATGGCTAAGCCCCGCCCTCAAGCGCGATGAGCCAATCACAGTGTGTATAGCCATTCCCATACACTGGGACATTCTCTGCCTGGACGTCCATTGAAATGCATTACAGAAAGTCAGTTTTGTTTGGTTTTATGAGCTTTTCTGAGATTTGAAGTTTAAAAATGGTCAAACGGTGTGCATGGGGTACATGCAACTCTGACACAAGGTATCCTGAGAGGCTGGGCGACCAGGTGTATTTTTTACACTTTAAACCACATCTCAACCGAGAAAAGTGTCTCCTTTGGATAAAGTTGTGTGGTAACGTTAGACCACAACATCAACTCAACGTGAATAAGATTAACAATGATGTCTACATCTGTTCTAAGGTAAGTCAACATTGTGTTTGAGGCAACATATTGTCACTTTGCTGGAAAGAAATATAAAGTTATCTTTAACATCTCTAGCTAACGTTAGCTAAAGTTAGCCTAACGTTAGCTCCTAGCTGCGTTGTTCATCATGTCACCTTGTTTGCTGGGAGTTCATTAGCCTATTTTGTTCTAGTTTTGTACTTTGGTGATCGTACATCATTGTTAGCTGTTGTCCAAAGGGCTCTAGTTAAGCTAACGTTAACTTCTGGAGCTTAGCTTCATTAACTTATCTGTAATGGCAGAGATAACAAAGGTTGGCAAACGTTATGCTGAATGATTCAGTGTAAATACTGTAGCACCAAACTAACGGAGAGACACTCTTGGTAAAGATGGTAAAAAGGCCGTTATCCTTTTCTCATATTCTGAGCCAAAAACCTTAACTTCAGTGGCACTTTAACTTGTTGTCTTTGATGGTGACGGCAACCAGATGCGGTTCACAAGCGTACACTGTGACCTGTAAATTTTGGCTTGTAATTTAAGCTTTTCATCGACCTTCTCAACAATAAAATGATGAATATATCCCTCCAATGCGTAGTTTAGGCCCTTTTGGTTACTTCTCAATGACATCTGATCGTTATGTCCCCAAAAATCATCAGTTGCCTCCTGTGAAATGCCGTGTACTGTGACACCTGCCATAGCGCCGCTCACTGAATGTTGATAGTTTGTCCGAGTGAGTGGAGGGGGCGTGGCTTAGCCATAGGTCAATTAGGAGGCGGGTTGAGGTAGTGGATGGGTCACAATACATTGGACTTTTCCCCCTTTCCTAATCCTTAGGATGCACACATTGATACTGATGGTTCTGTCCTTGT
The DNA here is from genome assembly GCF_006386435.1 of Epinephelus moara. Lineage (NCBI taxonomy): Eukaryota > Metazoa > Chordata > Actinopteri > Perciformes > Serranidae > Epinephelus > Epinephelus moara. The sequence continues at coordinate 35,850,089 of NC_065516.1, read as the reverse complement.
AACTTTACAGTCATGAAAAGGATCTGTATCACTTTCAGCCTGCGCAGATGATTCAGTACTCAACACCAGAGGAGCTTTGATTCAGTTGGTACTTAATGTTCAACATTATCTGATCCAGTTGTGTTAACCCATCAACGGTCAGTGCTGCTAATGTAGCCTAGCATTTTTAAACCCCCCAGAACTTTAATGTGAGTTCTACTATAAATAAAGTGTCTTAAGATATCAAATATCTCAGACAAAACTTGGGGGAAATGTATCTGATGTTCAAGACTTTTAGAATATTCCTGTTGATGGAATTCTGAAGCCATAAAAACATAGAGTCTCTGCGAGTAGATTTGTACATAAAAACCTTGGTACTAAAAACCTATGACGGATTCATGAACCCTGCAGGAAGCTCAGATTTGATCGTAGGCATGTGTGTATGTTCCTGAATACCAATCAACCATAAATTGACAGCACGCTCCCACTAGTCAGCAGTTAGCATACACCACCATATACAGAGGTGATAATTACGATTGATGCATCCTGTCGACCTGTGAACATCGAGAAAAGAAAGAAAGAGTGACACTGAGACTGAAGTTATTTTAGGGGAAGTGGGGTTGAGAGAAACATTTTATTTTCTTCTGTTAGTAGTGGTCTGACAGGAACAGGTAAATCAAAGGCCTGGAAGGAGGTAACTGATGCTGTTAACACTGTGCCCTCTGTTGTAAGAAGCATCCAAGAAGATAAACAAAACTGGCTTTGATATTATCCAAAAAACGCACATGCACATGCACACGCACACGCACACGCACACGCACACGCACAAACACTTCGAGCAGTCAGAAGCAGGTGTAAATTTTGTTACGAAAAGATTGGAGCTACACATATCGATGAATGCCGAAACACGTACATTTCCTTGCGTGAACAGTTTACACACAAATTTGTTCTGTTCACAGCTCATTAGTGAGACCCAAAGAGTCCTGTGTTTGAATATTTCACTCAGTTTGAACATCACATAGCAATAATCACGACCCGGAACAAGCTGGTCTGATACTGTCAGACAAACAGGAAGAAGACGATTGTCTCTGTTCAAAGATGGACTCTGGTGTCAGATGCAAATGTCTTCCATGATCGTCCACAGGGCTCCATCTCTGTAAAGCACACCTGCAAGTGCCGACTCAAAATAGCAATGATTCAAAAGTGTCTGGATTCTCAGTTTACTGCTGACTCTGGGAACAAGAGTTTATGGAGTCAACTACTGAGTCTTTTTTATGTACTGTAGGAAACAGTGAATGAGGGAGTTATTTCAGACATAGCCTATAAATGCAAAGTAAAGACAACAGACAACTAAACGTACAATATTTCATGTCACTGGAGGACAGTTTTGTTGGCCACAAAAGAAAGATAGGATACAACCTTGTTGGCATAAAGTAGCCTTGTAGTTTTGCCTTCAGTACATGGATTGGTGCCGCTCTGGCATTGCGCTGCTGTTTGAGTGCACCTGCCGCGTGTCTACATTGAAAATGATGAATTTGAGGGCACAAAAAAAAGCAGCGTGTGTACGTCCCCTTAGCAATCTTAGTAATCGGCTTTTATTTGACTTTATTGAGCCTGAGCCATTATTTGAATACTGGATTCTTTTTGAGAAGATGGTGTGTCTAGTTTCATAAAAAAGAATTAGATTGTACAAAAGTGTCTTTTTCCAGCCACTGACACCCACCTTTGAAACATCCACTGTCCTCTGTGTGCCTCCCTGTGATTGGGTTCTAACCCCACACACCATAAAGCTGGTGTGAACATTTTTTTGTGTCTATGGCAAATCCAAGACGACATGAATTCAGCATAAGTGGACCCTGCAGCTTTTCATCTGCTCGCATTAACGTGTCACCTTTAGGTTTGAAGCTGCATTGTTTGCCAAACATCAAAGTCGGGGTTCAAACACTCAGACAAAAAGCCATGTGTTGCTACCTGCCCGGACTCACTGCAACACAGCCGAGCGAAGCGCTCATCAAAAGACAGGAGAAGCCTTCAGACATCATTAGTCTGGAGTGCTGCACACTGTGTGGATGCGTCAAACACTCAGTGTGTTTGGCTGTTTCTGTGTGTATGAGCGTCTGTAACAGTGCTTTGTGCATAGAAGTGCAGACACTTCTGAAATGTGTTTCTGAAAGCTTGTGCATGTGCTTCACGTGTATACATGTGTGCATTGTTTAAAAGACAAATGGTCTTTGTAGGACTGAATGTCGAGCATGTAGGTGGAGTGTGAATCTCCTGGAGCATCCTGAGGACCATGGTGGTGATGAGGAGGTGGTGGGGTGTGATTTTGTAGTACAACAGTTAAAAAAAGAAAGGTGATTGGTAAATATGACAGAAGAACTTATTAACGAGAGGAACCACTCCTGGTCCCAGAGCTCCACTCAAAATCATACACATATCAACCACTAGGGACAGCGAACATGCTCTGAGTACAGTAAGGTACACAAGGTTTAGGAAGCAGCTTTAAAATCTGAAAGGACGCAGCAGTCTTACTATCAATGTGTCCACGGGACGCACTATTATTTTTGTTACCGATAAAGCTACATTATGAAGATTAAAACTGTATTTAATTCACTGGCGTAGCATGACTTTACTTACTTTGAAAGCATTTCTCGTGTCACAGAAACCACTTAGCGTGAAGCTTGTGTTCTGGGTATTTTTACCTCTGCCAAGGAGGGTATGTTTTCGCCGGCGTTGGTCTGTTTGTCTGTTTGTTTGTCTGCAAAATAATTCAAAAAGTTCTGGACGGATTTTGATGAAATTTTCATGAAAGGTTGATAATGGGACAAGGAACAGATGATAAAATTGGTGGTGATCGGCTGAAGTGAAGTGGATAAAATAATAAAATGGCGGGAAATCCGAGCTGCTTGGCGGAGGTCTGCGCTCTCCGTGTGCTTTTCTAGTTATCATATTGTTCGTCATGTGTCGGTTGTCCTTGTCCCAGTGTACAAGCACGGGAGGGGAATCCATTTATTGAGCCAAGTATGTGCGACTCCTCTACGATAGGTGGAGATATGCCCCCTTTCAGCTTGTTAGTATTGGACCTTTTTCCTGTTGACCTATTACGTCACAGACCAAACAATGGACAAACAAGTTAGCTACGGTTAGCTAGCAGCTAACTGCTACCATGGTGGACAACTTTACAGCTCTGTACATTTGGTCCGTCCAAAAAGTCACGGCTCTGGATGTAGATTTCTCCATGTTGTTACCGGCTTCTTCTTCTCTTACACATTTAATGCTATTGGACTTCCGGGTCAAAGCCTGGGGCGGAAACTGTGGCGCATGCTCAGAGCGCCTCGGCCAGTTTGGGTTCGATTGACATGCAGGAGTCACATGATCTGGGTGTGTTAGTCCGACTTTGAGAAATTCTATTTAAGGCGATTTCAGTCAGACATACTGTGTTTCTCCCTCATAATGCAACATTGTGATCATGTGATTTTGCCGCTGATCAATACTGTTTAGACTTGTGTCGCTGATGACCCCATGATGCTTTAGGCTACTGTTCAGGGGATGCACCCTGTGTTGAAAAAAAGATTATCAATGACAGCCACCATTTCCTACCATAAATACCATATATGTCGCGAAAGAAAAGAGATCTCATTTTGTTCATAGTCTCAGCGAGTGAAAGGAAAATAAGAGAATAAGCATATTTCTTAAAATTCTGGATATTGAGGAATAAAGAAACTCAAAACACATATAATTGGATATTTGAGGGTTTACTCACAAGGAAGCCAAAGACATGATACATCATGGCAATATATAGTGTTTGACAAACAAGCAGTAACAGTTCACAAGTATGTGAGACTCCTACAAGCCTTCTCACACACACACATTCAAGGTGCTTCCCATCACTTAAGCTGCTGTTTCCTGATATCTAGATAACCAGTTCTGGGAACATTTGCTTCTTCTCACGTACCCAAATTTGGTCAGAGTCATGTTAGATCATCTGCACTACTTGAACTATTAAATATTTACAGAAGCTTATATAAATTTTTATTGATTTCACATCACAGTCATATGACATTTGATTTAGGCTCTCAACTCCAGATGTGACACTTGTATAATGCCTTGTTCAGAGACTGTCTGTAAAGATACATATACAGTGATACAGTTTGATTTTCAGATAGATTTGAATTGAATATAGCTTTAACTGGAACCATATAACATCAAACATTTGATCAGGGACCCACTGAATTTCCCTCAAACGACCAGCTGTGGGTCGCAGGGACTCACAACACTGAAACCCCATCAACATCACTGAACCAGCGTTGACTGTTGGTTGGAAACAGGAAACAAAAGCGTTCTCCAGTGTGAAAGTCTGAAGTTTTGTTAACCCATCCATCCACCTGTGGACTGACTTCACTCCTGTCATAACCACGACTGCAGGCTTTGTCCCTGTGGGCGGAGATGACTCATCACTAATTGGCTTTTTACCATCATGAGCAAATGTGATCTCATCCCGTACACGCGCTGCAAGTAGCTTTCCACACAACAAAATGACACAGTCAGGTTGTCCACATTGATGATGAGGCAGAGGTGTGCTGGTTCTCACCACAGTCAGATCCTGTCCCCTCACTATGACTGCTCTTGTCTTGTTCCATTCCTCCCTTTCAAAAAGTTTCATCAGCTGATGAAAAAGCGCAGAAAACAACTGATTTATAGATCAGAAGTGACCAAATTGTGGTGAAGCACACATTGACCCTCATTTACAAACCCAATGCATGACAGAAAACTGGGTGTGTGGTTATTCAACGCAAAGCTCAGTATTTTTTAATGTGGACGTGAGAAGCAACTTGTGAAGCAACAGCTGGCTGAGTTGGAGAATTATTATCAGACCATATTCTGACTGGCATCTAAGGACCTGCAGCCACATACAGAATTAATTAAAAATGTATAGCCTTTGAGAAAATATTTTATAAAGGCCTACATTATGCGCTCACAGTATCTTCACTCTGTGGGACTGGCTCCAGGCTGACCTCAGGCTGAACACCACAGGTGCCCGGCTCTGATTCATCTGAAACACAACACTAAGAAACCTAAGCATGTTTATATAATGTATCATGAAAACATTATAAAAAATGAAATTAATTAACCCTGCAACAGTATAATCATTTAAATACTAGTAGCCCAGGAGGTGCCGGATCGGCACTGGCTTGTACGTTAGATTGATAAAAGAAGGTCAGTGTGGGTTTCCTCCAGGTGCTCCCACATGTTCTCCCCGTGTCAGCGTGGGTTTCCTCCAGGTGCTCCGACATGTTCTCCCTGTGTCAGTGTGGGTTTCCTCCAGGTGCTCCCACATGTTCTCCCTGTGTCAGCGTGGGTTTCCTCCAGGTGCTCCCACATGTTCTTCCCGTGTCAGTGTGGGTTTCCTCCAGGTGCTCTGACATGTTCTCCCTGTGTCAGCGTGGGTTTCCTCCAGGTGCTCCCACATGTTCTTCCCGTGTCAGCGTGGGTTTCCTCCAGGTGCTCCCACATGTTCTCCCTGTGTCAGCGTGGGTTTCCTCCAGGTGCTCCCACATGTTCTTCCCGTGTCAGCGTGGGTTTCCTCCTTCCGCGGATAGTTTCTCTCCTGCATCCTGTTTGTACTTTCTTTATCTGGTTCATTTCATAGATTCATGTTTGCTTTCAGCCGAGCAAGAGTTGTGTTAAGTTACTGCTGATGAAACCCAACTGAATCAGTGGACATAGTTTTTGGCTTTTCTTCAGTAAAAAAGTCTAATAATACAGCAGGGAGGAAGAGTAAAACCAGAAACAGCCACAGTGAGATGTTGATGAAGAGCTGCAGACAACAGGCTCTTACTGCACCTCTGCAAACAGCTCACCTCCAACAGGTAAACTTCTTTTACCTGCCCTGCGGTGTGACGGAAAAACACTGGCAGCAAAATAATGAGGGACTTTAGCCGTGAATCATCCCACTGCTTTAAAACATCATCAACGGCAACATCTTCAAGCATCCCTGTTGTAACGAGACCAAATCCCTGCCGCGCTGGCCTGACGTGCCAAAACCAAAAAGCCAAGCCAGCATGACAGTGAAAAAAGGGTGCTTGTCTTCCTGTCCTCCTCCTCCTCTTGCCCAGTCTTCCTCCATGAACAGACCTCTGATCAGATATGATCTGACCTTTCCTTGGCTCCTCCTCCACCTTTCCTTCTTTTTCTCTGACTCCTACTTTGCATTCTTCTCTTCCTCCCCTCCTCCTCTTCAACATCAACATCTCTTCCTCTCCTCTCCTCAGTATTCCCCTCTTCCTCCTGTAGTCACTCTTGTCTACAAGTGTCTGTCCCTGAAACATCCTCTCTCCATTCTCCCTCTTTTCCTCTCCTTCTCCTCCTTCAGTCTGACCTCCCTTGTTTGCTCTCTCACTCCGTCCTCTTCTCCATCCTCTCTTTGTCTCCCTTCTTCGTCCTCTCTCGTCCCAGTGTCCCATCAGGCCGAGCCAACCTAATTAGGAGTGTTGTGCCTGTTAGAGGGCTCAAACACCACTCCTGTTTATTGCAATTAGCACGGCCATTAACAAACACTTCACAACACCGGGGGGCGCAGCGCTCTGAATTATTTATAAAATGTGGAGGGCGGGATGGAAAGAGAGGAGAGAGGGGGAAATGAAAGCAGGATGTTGCTCCTGTCTTAGCTTTTGGTTTCCTTTTCTCTCCTCCCCCGTCACCTCACTGCCCTCGCTGCCCTCCCCCCCCACCTTCTCCTTTTCCATTCATCTTCCTTTCCCTAACATTAGAGGGGGAGCTATTAAAGGGAAAGTCTGCTGATTTTTTAAACTAGCTCTGTGTCATCACAGTGTGGGCAGATGAATGCTGTTCCCTCTGTGCCGCCAGCGCCCAAAGATCCCTACCCATCCCACAGGTCTATCATGTGATTCAAAGTGTGTCATCATTGACCTAGTTTGCACCATCAGTGACACAGAGCTGGTTGAGAATCTGCAAAGTTTCTCTTTAACTTCGGCCCATTGTTTTTCATTCAGAGTTTTGAGGCCTTTTCCTCCCACATGAGGAAAAAGACCACGAGACTTGGCATTTGATCCGAGTCACTGGTACAATTGAGGTGAAGAAGGAGATCTGTTACTGTTTTATCAACACATTCTCACTCCAGTCATGGACTTTCCACGTCCACATATGACGTCCAAGGTACCCTGGGTGTGTTGGTTGTTGACGTTCTGGGACGCCATGTCAACTTCCGCCTGTTATATGCATTGTCTGTTTTCAACATAAACTTCTGTTTTCACAGGAAATGTACAGTTTGCATACAGTCTCTTTCAAAATGAACACACTACGCCGGTACAACACTGGGAATTGACTTTTGTTTTTCCTTCAGTAACAAACACACGTGGTTGGGTTTTGGATAAAATAACAGGGTTTGTCGTTACAATCTGACAGAGAGTGTTGGACTCATCCATCATCCCACCATCCTTCTCAGACTTCCGCCCCCATAACTTTCATTGTTGTCCCGCTGTGTCCCCCCGATACCGTTGGGCACCATTAAACAATTATGGCTACCAGCTGCGTATCATGGTGACGTGAAATGATGGCTTTTGTTCCTCAGTGTCTGACACTGGAAGTCACTGACCAAGCCCCGGTTTCCAATGACTTTGGAGTGAGACCAGGTTGTTTTATTCACTTGTTTGACAAGTGAATCTTCGGGTTTTATGGTACTTGCTGTATATAGCAACAAGGTCATATATTTAATATATTTTGATAGGCTCCGATCAAGTGAACAATGCACTGATGGCAATAAACAAGAAACCAGCCCTTTGTGCTTGTAAGGAGCAGGTTGGAGTGGTGGATGGGACACAAAAAAATGGACTTTAGTTCAGGATTTTTCCTCGGACTCACGTGTTCAGATTTGTCTGAACTTTGGGTCATTTTAAGGTACGTTCTCAACATGTTTCTTTTCCTAAACCTAACCTCCGTAACTTTGTTATTTATGTAACTGTACATTAAGGACGTAACGTCATTCATGAGGTGTAAATTCGTAGGATATCATATGAACCATTCTCTGAGAATACGTTGGTTGATCAGAAAACATTGGATCACAAATCACCCTGTCGTGTTATGTAGTAGTTTGGAGTTATGTAGTAACTGGAGCCAGAACATGCAACTTAGGCAATGTGTGCAGCTGAAGTTGGACAACCAAGCGGCCACCACAAATATTTAGCTACTGTGATGGGCCGAGAGACTTTAAAGGCATGTCCATAAACATTTTGCCAATTTGCCATCTAGACACAAATTAACTGTTACATTTGCTATCTTGATCCTGCGACCTTTAAATTGGTGATAATGTATTTCCAGAGAAAAGTAGTGAAGGAATTTTCATCGGCTTATATAATAAAGTTGTGTTACCTAGTTCCTGCCAGAATCACAAGCTCTTCTGGTTCAATCAGGTACATCACAGGTACATACAGTATATCTCTTGTCTTGTCTTTGACTCAGGTCTAGTCAGCTCCAGTTGGATCAAACAGAGCTCAGCCCATTTAATCAAGGTATAGTTCTTAAGTGTGTAAAATGACAGAGTGAGCAGGAGAGGAATCATTGGGTCATAGACCAGGAAAGTCAGTTCATTAGATCACTGTTTATTCAGCAGCACAGCCTCTGAGTCAACATCCAGCATCCTGAGGGAGGCCAGCTAGGGATGAGACAGCGAACACTCAGTTTATGCTGTTAGACACAATGACTCCTCAGTGATTCCTGTGGGGAAAATGAGGTCATACGCAGGAGCAAAATATGATACAGCAAAGATAAGTATGATGTAAACACAAGCCAAACTAAACACATTTACAATTCACTTTTTACTACCTGCAGTAAAAGATTACGTTTTCATAGTCAAGACGTTAAATTGATTTTTTTCACCCCTCTTTATGCATGAAGTCAAATAAATTTTTCATTTCACATGTTTAAACTGTGTGATTTCATAAAACCTTTGTAAAATAAGATGTTTTATCTCTTCAATACTACAAGACACTTCCTTCCTTAAAGCACGCCTACTGTTGCTGCTTCCTCTGCAAGCTGCTCTGCAACCTGCCTCCACCCCAGCTCCTCCTTTTCATGTTGTGTCTGACTTATCAATGTCATTTCTGTTTGTCACTGATGCTGCTCTGTTCTGTTCGCGAAGGTTTTTGCTGCTGCTCTCCCTGCCTTAGGCTTTCCGTGTAGGCGCATGGAAGGGCAGACAGGTGTGTTATCACTGTCTCAGGCTTTCCTTGTTTGCACATGGAAGGGCAGAGAGGTTTGCTCTCTCCACCTTAGGCTTTCTGTGTAGGCCCAAAGAAAGGCAGAGAGGCCTTTTTTTTAATAAACAAGCTCTATTTTGATCCTTTTCTTTGGCACTTTATTTACAAAAAAAGTACCCAAAAAAAGTCAGTGTAAATCCACTTATTTTCATCATGAATTCACCCTATTGCCGGCCAAATTTGGCCCACGGGCCATTAGCTGAGCATCGCTGTCATACTATATGAAGTCTGAAGTTGCTCCATAGATAATGAATGGTGAAATGTTTTCCAGATGGCATTGAGAGCGCGCAGGGTAATTTTTGCAGTATATGGAAACATTTTCTGTTTCAGAACTGAGAACACTTTTCTTCTTTTTCTTTTGTAATAGAAACATATTCTCATATTATTAAGGATTTGTGTTTTAATCCACTAATTATTATGTTTCTGTTGTCAGGTATTGAAGGCCTAGATGGATTTTCTGTGCTCCTCTCCAGATTTTTATGTACAGAATTTCTCTATAGCATTTTCTATGATATTTTGTTTTCCTACAGAGAAACATGTATTGACCTTCACTATTGTATGCATTTTTCTCTCGTAAAATATAGACAGTCTCTCAGTCTTATTGTATGCTATTGTCATCTAAGAGGGCCTTAAGAAGGTTTTGTGATTATTGTCTTTAAATTATTATGTATTTTTTGTACTATTCTGTCATTTTCCACCATTTTTGTTGTGGGAGGTCCTTGTGATTGCTAGCTGTGTGCAGCTTGACATGATTGACTTACTGCCCTCTGTTTGCTCAGTCTCTGATTGGCTGCATCTCACAGAGTAGGCTATATCTGCTTGGTGTGTCATTGTGTCTTCATCTCTGCTTGACAAAGGTCTGAGGACCGAAACCTTGCTGTTAATAAAGTACTTTGCAAGTTAAAGGACTTTTGTCTGGACTCTATGCTCCTACGCACCTGTCCACGAAAGTTTTTCGACTTTTAGACTTTTAGAACTGAGAGCACTACAACATAAGCTCATTAGGGTATAAAAAAGAAACACATTCTGTGGGGCCACAAAGTCAGGCTCCCATCCAGCAGCTCCAGATGTTCAACCTATGACATCACAAGTTTGACGCTGTCTTCTCCGGTTTCTGACTTTGGGAGAGAGATTCACAAATATGGATTGAACCCTCGTAGGCCATGGACATAACATCTTGGATTTCTTCATTTAGGTAGGGTTCCCCTTTAAGTCAGATTCCTGCACTCTCCTTTTGAAAACCCACACCCGCCCATACCTGTAAAGCTCAGTACCAGAACCGACCCGCAACCTGACTAGCACCCCTTATTAACCCCCCCAGGCTCCAGTCCCTCACATGAAGCTGGTTCTCCGTTCTTGAATTGGACGTCTCTTTGACTGGATGGTGAAAACATTCAATCACTGCCAGGTTAGGAAACATGTTAGCATGCTCCTTCCACCACCATCAAACCTCCAAAGGATCCTCCTTGGGTGTCTTGAACTCCATGTAGGCTGCCACCTCATCCTCGGGCTGCAAAGTTTCATGGCTGGAGTCCTCCACGTCGGTGACCAATGTGACCACGGGGTCAAAGGTTACACTTGTGTTACTGACTTTCAAAATAAAAGATACTGCAGCTTAGTGATTTAGATGTTAGAATATTACACATCTTTTTCATTTGTTTTATTCTGGAAGGTAAAAAAGATATTTTTGTTCTCACCCACTGCCCGCCCGCGTGTAGTTCATTTTTACCCGTAAATTTATATCAACATATTTTTAACCATTACACAGCTTTTTGTGGGTGACCCGTCGGAGCAGGACTCTGCTTTAGGTGCATTTAGGATAATATTCACTTTTAAATGCTGGCCTGACTGGGCCTGAGCTGACTTTAGTCAAAGCAGTCCTGTTTTCACATGATTCACGAGCAGAGAACTTTTTGAATTAACAGTGAAAGGTGAAACTGGATTATGGGAACATGAGTACTGTAACAGGAAAATAAAAGTTCATAAAGCTGAGTTGGTCATGACAAATTAACCCAAAATGTAAACCAAAATGTGATAACTCCTGTCTCAGGTCCGTGGTGCTGACCATTTTGAAATGATGGTGATATAATGTGTGGTCTATATTATAGAGGGCCAATACGAAGGCTGTGAAAAGTGCATTTGGTCCACTTCCTGATAGTGGCCATGGTTGGCCTAGGCACACTGCAGATAAAGTGGGGTCTGCTACTCTGCTGGAATGCTAAAATGTTGCAGGATGAGATGGAGGGAGGTTTATCAGCCCGCTCCGAAGAACTCTGGGTTCCACTTCACTGTCCTCTATGAGCTCAGAGGGCAATGGAGCATCTAGAGGGACTGAATGATCCACAGAAACTCCGGGGGCAGAGTGAAATGGCGGCTCATGGACAGCAGCGAGCCTCGGCACATCGCCAACTGGAATCACTCCTAAAAATCACTTTGCCCCCACCTATATGCATATAAATTGTCCTGATAACAATAGCCAGAGCTAATAACTTGAATTGGAGTCATGAGATGAAAGATCCCAGCGAAGACGCAGCTTTAATCAGAGGCCATGATGGATTTCTGTCCCACTGGACAAAACTGAGATGCTGGTATCAGGCTATTGGTCCCAAAGTTTGATTTGAAATGCAGTGCTAATTATTGTCTTTCCCCCATGATGCACACACACACACACACACACACACACACACACACCACTGTAATTATTAGGTGGTTTTTGTGTTTTTAGTGAAACCCTATTTGACAGTTATTTATGTGAACTACACAGAAAGCCATTCAATGCTTCATTTGTAAAGTGATTAAAAACTCAGTGGGGCACCTGCAATCATGCTGCTAAGTCTGGGAAAGTACGCATTTAATTCTTTCTTATAAATGACAGCAGCACTGTGGGAACCTGTGGGTAACGTCCTCTAAAGATTTTATTAGACTGGCCAATTTATAGTTCCCATGTATCCTCGGGGGTCCACATCAGGCCCCAAGGAACACTGCTCAGCCTTGTGGCCAATTCTTCCCAGGGGCCACTTGCAGTATTGCAGCAAAAGAATCTCCTGCGGCCCAAAAAGCGTTTTCTCCACAAACCACCACTACAAAAGAGACGTCTGTGCAACTATTGACACGACACCTCGAACTGCAAACAAGGTCCCTTTTGACTCTTTTTTTATTTTCAATGTATAATCCATGGAGAATTTGTATTTGTAAAACTTTCCTAGAGCCAAGAAAAGTGATTTAAAAATGTGTGACATCATCACCAAACAGACTGCACGCATAGCAAGTGCACGACCGCCCATGCTGCAGTCTCTTGTTCCACACTCCTGTCCAGTCCAAAACAGTGCGATCAAGCCAGCCACAGCCACCTCACTACTGTGAGGTTGGTTTTACGTTGCATATTCAACAGATGTTCACTTCTGACCAAGCAGCCTATTTTTAGTTTCACTGCCATCGCTGTAAATGAAAGGATGTTTTGCTGCCTCTCACAGCAGCTGTAGCGGAGAAACTAATAACTTCATTCACTGGGCCGACTGCCGGCAACTTTTAAGGTGGAACGTTAACTTGTAATGTTACTCAATGCATGAGTTGATGACGTGAATCCATCAGCACACCTTAAATTTCACTGTGACAACTTTGACCATCACTTTAGTTTTTATATGACACACACTTTTAGTAATGACTTTAAAAATATAGATTAATTTCAACCGGATAATGTGAAGTGCAGATATTCTAATCCTCACTGGGAGAAAAAAAAGCGTCACAGAGCGTTGTTCCCGTGGGCTACAGCAACACTAAACCCCTGAGCTTGCCTGAGAAGGACTCAATGCACAAACTGTTCTGAAAATGTGGGTGTGCAGCTTCGTTCTGTGGACGATAAACCCGGTGCAGACTGATAATGGAGGATATATAGCGAGTGCTGGACGGAGCAGTGAGTGACAACAACCCTGCCCACATTTAAGAGGACTGTCTGAGCAGACCGAGGGTCTAGGTACCATGTCTGAAGGGTTACTGCTGGTTCCAAAGGTGCTGGACTGAAAGGGTTTGGTGGAGACGGAGCTTAAATATTGCAATTTGTATTCGTGGATGAGTTGAGTGTCCATGGCTAATTGACCTATGGCTAAGTCCCGCCCTCAAACGCGATGAGCCAATCACAGTGCGTATAGCCATTCCCATACACTGGGACATTCTCTGCCTGGACGTCCATTGAAATGCATTACAGAAAGTCAGTTTTGTTCGGTTTTATGAGCTTTTTCTGAGATTTGAAGTTTAAAAATGGTCAAACGGTGTGCATGGGGTACATGCAACTCTGACACAAGGTATCCTGAGAGGCTGGGCGACCAGGTGTATTTTTTACACTTTAAACCACATCTCAACCGAGAAAAGTGTCTCCTTTGGATAAAGTTGTGTGGTAACGTTAGACCACAACATCAACTCAACGTGAATAAGATTAACAATGATGTCTACATCTGTTCTAAGGTAAGTCAACATTGTGTTTGAGGCAACATATTGTCACTTTGCTGGAAAGAAATATAAAGTTATCTTTAACATCTCTAGCTAACGTTAGCTAAAGTTAGCCTAACGTTAGCTCCTAGCTGCGTTGTTCATCATGTCACCTTGTTTGCTGGGAGTTCATTAGCCTATTTTGTTCTAGTTTTGTACTTTGGTGATCGTACATCATTGTTAGCTGTTGTCCAAAGGGCTCTAGTTAAGCTAACGTTAACTTCTGGAGCTTAGCTTCATTAACTTATCTGTAATGGCAGAGATAACAAAGGTTGGCAAACGTTATGCTGAATGATTCAGTGTAAATACTGTAGCACCAAACTAACGGAGAGACACTCTTGGTAAAGATGGTAAAAAGGCCGTTATCCTTTTCTCATATTCTGAGCCAAAAACCTTAACTTCAGTGGCACTTTAACTTGTTGTCTTTGATGGTGACGGCAACCAGATGCGGTTCACAAGCGTACACTGTGACCTGTAAATTTTGGCTTGTAATTTAAGCTTTTCATCGACCTTCTCAACAATAAAATGATGAATATATCCCTCCAATGCGTAGTTTAGGCCCTTTTGGTTACTTCTCAATGACATCTGATCGTTATGTCTCCAAAAATCATCAGTTGCCTCCTGTGAAATGCCGTGTACTGTGACACCTGCCATAGCGCCGGGCACTGAATGTTGATAGTTTGTCTGAGTGAGTGGAGGGGGCGTGGCTTAGCCATAGGTCAATTCTGACATGATGTAACAACAGTAAAACGGAAAAAGGGTGTGACCAGCCCAGACAGGGAAGACCTCTCTCATGGCACAAAAACCTGGAGAAAAAGCCTGAAAAAACTTTGTTTGCAAAACATTCTGGAATATAACATTCTGCTGTTTTTATATTCGCCCTGAGAGGGTCACAAAGTCAAACCCACTTTCCATCAATCAAACCAAATATCTAAGTGAAACCCTCTCGTAATTCAACCCTGTCAAAATATTGTTTCACTGCTGCTCCCTGGGTTTAAAATGAGAGTAGAGAGTTAAAATCCTGGGTGCTATTTATCACAGCTCTGCAAACCTCACTTCCTTTCACATCAAGGCTGAAGACTTTTCTGTTTGCAGCAGCCTTTCATTAAATCAAATAATCATTCATTTCACACTGTAACTTTTATTCTTGTATTTTATGCCTGTCTTTGAGCTTGTTTTCATTTTCTTTGACCATTCTCTTGACTCTTTAATGAGTTTTAATTGTATTTAAATGTCCTTTTATTAAGTGTTTCTTCTGCACTTTGTCTCGATGCTTTTGCTGTTTTATGTGAAGCACTTTGAACTGGCCTGTTGCTGAAATGTGCAGTTGCCTTGTTATATGAGACAAAAAAGAGAATCTTCATACTCTCCACTTTTATCCCTACATCCCATTCCCCTCAATCTCCCATTTTCTACTGCTACCCCCCTTCTGTCTGTCTGTCTCGTTCTCTCTCTCCGTCACACAGAGCGTGGGTGGCGGAGGAGGAGGACGTAGCCACCTGGCCGAGCATGCAGGGATCCACATTAGCCTCCTGCTGTGCAAACGCCCTCCTGCATCCAACACCGCCGCTTTAATTGTCATGGAAATCAGGTGCATTTGTGTGTGTGTGTGTGTGTGTGTTTGTAGTGTGTCTTTGTGCAGCAGCTTCAAGGTGTGTCCATTTGTGTGTGTGTGTAAATGTGTGTATGCTTCTGTCTCGGTCTGGGCTGTATACATTGTGCATATGGTACGTGGATTTTTCATGGTAATGAAGTGTTTGGTGATGTGCATATTTTATTGTTGTTATGCTGCTCTTAAGTGTGTGTGTGTGTGTGTGTGTGTGTCTGTGTGTCTGTTAAAATATGTCTTGGTAAGTGGTATAAAACCCTACTGAAGCTATTTACAAAAGCATTAGAATAATATAAGAATATTAACAAATATTTCACGACTGAAGATAAGAACAAACAACAAGCTAATACAGATGATTTCATTGGTCCTCTTAGATTTTACGGAAACATAAATACCTCAACCTTTCATGTGCATGAACATCAACATGGCGTTCCAGGCCTACAAATTTGTCCACTTATGCTCTGTTTGGTCCAAAGGAAACCACAGAGGCTGCAGACCAGTTGCACAAAACACCTTAAGTTTTCTCCTTAAGTCTTAATTTCTCCTCAGCTGAGGGACTTACACGGTTACACAGGGTCCCTTAAAAGGTCTCCTTAGATAAGGAAAAACGTTAACTCATTTACTGCAGAGAAAGATATATCACAGCGGTAAAAGTTTCCATGGAGATTGTTCGTTTGTTTGAACTCATGCTTGTGACGCCTGTTATCGTCCCAAAAAGTTAGCTTAAAGTTAGATAATGAAAAAAACGACAAAGGAAAAGAAGACAAGAAAACCATACTGGTCAGAGGAGGAACATATTTTACTTCTTGGGGAATACAATCATGGAAAGCACAAACTACAAAGTAAATCTGATACCCAAATACCAGAAACCCAAAAGGAAGAAGCAACGAAAATGAATTCAGTCTGATCTAAAGTGTAAAATCAAAAGTGTATCCGTCGGGTTCTCCTGGTTGCAGAACACTTCTCTCGGGGTGTGTTAGTTTTTTCATTTAGCACCATAAACTCAGCAGTTAAGATAGAATCAGAGGAACCTGTAGTGTTTTTTTTGTACCTTGCTTTGGTTGCTAAGGTCTTTTGTGTAATGGTCAAGGGATTCCTTAAAGGGATAGTGCACCCAAAAATGAAAATTCAGCCATTATCTACTCACCCATATGCTGAGGAACGCTTTGGTGAAGTTTTAGAGTCCTCACATCCCTTGCGGAGATCCAAGGGGGGAGCAGCTAGCACACCTAATGGCAGACGGCGCCCCAGACTAACGTTCAACAACACATAATTGAATCCACAAAGTATCTCCATACTGCTCGTCTGTAGTGATCCAAGTGTGCTGAAGCCCCGACATAAAAAGTTGTTTGGAAAAACGTCATATGAACTCTGTTTTTAGCCTCACTGTAGCCTGTAGCTCTGACTGCTTCTCTGTGCTCCAC
>NC_065516.1:35827232-35833115 GCF_006386435.1 Epinephelus moara | reverse complement strand
GGAGCACAGAGAAGCAGTCAGAGCTACAGGCTACAGTGAGGCTAAAAACAGAGTTCATATGACGTTTTTCCAAACAACTTTTTATGTCGGGGCTTCAGCACACTTGGATCACTACAGACGAGCAGTATGGAGATACTTTGTGGATTCAATTTTGTGTTCTTGGACGTTAGTCTGGGGCGCCGTCTGCCATTAGGTGTGCTAGCTGCTCCACCCGCCGATCTCTGCAAGGGATGTGAGGACTCTAAAACTTCACCAGAGCGTTCCTCAGCATGAGGGTGAGTAGATAATGGCTGAATTTTCATTTTTGGGTGCACTATCCCTTTAAGACAAAGAGAAAAGCATTAATACTGAACATTTTAAGGAAACCATAAGGAGAAGACTTAATGGTGTTTTGTGCAGCCAATTTTATTATGAGGAAACCTAAACTAGGACTCTAAGGAAATCTTAACTTAAGGTGTTTTGTGCAACCAGCTGCAGTTCCTTAGTGCCAATGGGCAGTCACTGAGGAATCATGATCTTGTCACTTTGAAATAAAACATGATTCATACTGTACATAACAGTTTATGGGTATGACACCGTGGAGAAACACAGTATCCTGGGAAACCCATGCATCTCCAAAGCGTCAACTTCTCAAGAGCTGAGAACAGCTAGCTATCTTTGCACCTTTGTGACGATTGATTTTTCTCAGACTTTGGGTTTTTAATGGGTTTTTTTGCTCAAGGAGAAGGGACATTTTCTTGACCCAGAGTTTGTTTCTGATATGTCATAAAAGCAGCAGTGTTAGGAAGGCAGCTCCGTCATATATGAGGCAGATGGCAGTGATTCCACCATGTTCTATTTTAAAGTAAAGCCCAGCGTGGCGTCCCCATAACTTGCTAACCACTGGCTTTCAGAGTTTAAACATCCTAATAGGTAGAAGCAACCTGCTGCCTCGCCACATGCATCGTACACATCAAACCTCAACTTTCTACATCAGACTGCACACTCTGAACACCCAGCTACGAACACCCCGATATATAACATCTCACACACAAACACACACACAAACATGCACACGCCCAGTAACAGGCAATCTGATCGGCCTCTCGTTGCAACTGGTGCTTCCTTGTTGGAAATTAGAGTGTGGACAGCAGGCTAATGATCAATAGGCAGGCCCACTGGAGGGCCACCACTGGGGCTCATTAGGAGCTACATGTGACCACACTGTCACACAGACACACACACGCACACACATCCCCAGAGAGACTTGCTAATCAAACATTGCACCAACGCACACCTCCTCCCACAGCGACCTGAAGACAGCGAGGAAAGAGGCAGAAGGCCGGGGCATTTACCAATCTGCATTTCTGGATAGAAACAGCAGGACAAAGTAAATACTGACAGTGCTTCGCTCCTGATTAAAGTTCACACAGTGGGCACAAAAGTTTTTCTACAGGGCCAAGTTGCAATATATCTGTGGATTTTATACATGTAAATAAAGGCGATATGTTCACTGAAAAAAAAAAGTAGGAAAAAAGAGATTAAGGAGAAACCAGTGTATCGGTGATGTGTGTCCCATTTAATGGCCTTGAAAGATCAATTTGCAGTGGCGTGGCGTGAGGAAAGTTTTTGAGGAGGCCAAGAGACAAGACCTCTGATCTATGCACATGCCTGTTATCTAACAGACACTTCAACACACGCGCCTGTGCGCACACACATCACTTGCCTTTACCGATACACAAGCTCTCTCTCTCTCTCTCTCTCTCTCTCTCTCTCTCTCTCTCTCTCTCTCTCTCTCCGTCTCTCTCACTCACACTCACACACACACGATCCTCCAAAACAACTTACTAATCCATGCAACTCCGCTACCCAAATGCATGACCGGCCGCTTAATACACAGTACAAATTTGATAATGAATAAAAAAATCATTCATTCATAAACTCAATCAGGGAGATGTTTCAAGTTTTATGTTCACATTATGAAGTATCAATAAGCTGCATGTATCAAATACATGACTTACAAACCCCGATGTATGTGCTTGATAATGTTTATAATGTCAAAAGAGGCTATAAACAACCTCATCTATTCAGGTAACCTGGCCCTGTGGGCGCTGTCCGGGGTGCTTACAGTAAATGTTATGTATGTAAACAACCGCAATAAAACAACTCCTTCAGTGGACTGACAACACATACAGCTAAATCCAGGCAAGCAAATAACCACATCAAAAAATGCACAGATAGCTACACAGGCTGTTCAATCAACAGTAAAGTCACAGAGAGAGGGACTGTGCATTTAACTCACCCTATTTGAAGAGGAAGGCCATTCTTCTGTCTTTCTTGGTTGCGAAGTGGTCAATAACTATGTCGTAGAATTTCCCACTGGCCTAGTGACCCAAGGATTGTTCAGCGAGTATGTATCCTTGTCAAAAAGAAGACAGGGCCAGCAAAATAGCCGCTGAATGTTAGCGCTACCAGCTAGCCACTCCGTGCAGACGTAATTTCCCTCACTGAAAGTCCGAGTCCCTTTTTTCCTCTCCGTCCACAGCTCTAGTTTTGGTGTTGGTCTGCCGTCTGATTTAATTTTAAGTTGCTGCTGTAAAGGAAGTTTCACAAAATTGTTTTTTACCAAAAACTCCAAATCGCCACCCTCCATGACTGCAGTAAAGTTGCTAATGGTTACCTTGGTTACCTCCCGGCGTTCCATTGGCATAGTCCTGACTAATCACAGTTTGACATTAGCATGACGATAACCTCATCTGATTGGTTAATATTTCATTTTTTTTTCACCAAGGGATGCCAACTTGGCCTGGCTTCCCCGCAGACAAGACAGTCTACCGGAGTGCAATGTAAAGTGCGATACTGTGTTTCACCACACATTCATTTAGAGGGGCGCTGTTTCACTCATTGTAAAATACTCAGAGAAGAGATGACAGCAACAGCACAGAAGAATTACCGAAACTGTTAAACAAAGTGTTTTTATTAAAATGACAATTACAGTCTGACAAAACAGAGGAAACTTGGCTTCCCTTGGCCTCCGGGAGAAAGCGCCACTGTCAATTTGTTTTTCAAAAGACAGAAAGAGAAACCCTGGAGTCAGGTTTATCTCAAAATCTGGTTGTATTTTTTGGGTAATTCTTTTGAGTGAATCAACACTTTAAAATGTCAAAAAATCGAAGGTTTTACAGTTTGTGATGAATCTAAGGGAAGCATGGTAACCTTTATTATGCTGCATTCACATGGAATAGCATGGTAACCTTTATTATGCTGCATTCACATGGAATCAGGCAAACGGCAGACAGCAAACCGGATATCATGTTAGTGGACGAGAGAAGGACGGTAAAACTTGGGCGAGGCCAGCAGAGAATACCGTCCACGGCAACGGTAGACGGCAATGCTGTCCAAAGTTAAAATATTTTAACTATTACCATTCACCGGCCACGGAATACTCAACCGGATATGACGTAGTTCCAAAACAGAAAAGAAAACATGGTTGAACTCGACAATGAAAAGCTTTTGGTGCAGCAGCACTCAGAATTATATGACCAAACTTTAAAAGCCTACTGTGATGCTTCCAAGAAGGCGTACATATGGGACGTGATTAGCGCAGAGCTGGGTGGAATACCAGGTACGTAATATGAAAGGTAACGTTATGAATTGCTTTATTAGCTTAGCGAGCTATCTGGCTCAATCTGCTGTAAAAACATCGCCATAGCAACAATCACGTGAATCACGTGTCACGAGTCACGTGTGTCTCATTTTGCCGTTGTGCCGTTCCGTCGGACCGCTTGTTTATTTCTCCTGCCGCCTGCTGCCTGCCTGATTCCATGTGAATGCAGCATTAATCATACACAATACCTGAGCAGAGGGATGCAAATATTAAACATCCCCCAAGTCCAACGTGGCAGGAACAATTCTTTTTTATTTTTACACTGCAAGTAGTTGGCGGCTTCAGCAAGTTTTGACACACAGGAGTACATCACCATGTCATCAGTATAAAATGAAATAGTGTAACTGTCAATAAATGCCAGAAAACTGTCCACGAGCTGTCTTCTGATATGCCTATCCATTCAGTAACACCCGTTACACTGTCAGAAGACTAGTGAAGCGCTATACAGGTGCAGTCCATTTACCTCCATGCGTCTTTTCTGAAAGCTTAAAAATGGTGCTCAAGGGCAGAGTCAAAGGTCTCGGGTCATCCTGACATGTTGACAGAGAATTCTCTTCAGTAATTTTACTATATATTGTTATATATTAGTGATTCGTTCTGTTCCACCATTGTTTAAATGTCTTCATGATCTTCTGACTTTTTTGGGGCAAATAATTAATTTTCTTTGTCATGTTTATTGTTAGGTTGTTCACCTCAGCGAGATATTCACCTACATAGACACCCCTGCCTCCAGGCCACAGAGATGTTGGTTTCACCGATGGCTCTCAGTATATGATGTAGCGAACAACACACAGACTGCTTCCTGCACACAAGGTTGTGTATTTTGTCTGAGCTATTGCTAATGTATTTTTGCATTGTCTTGTTTCTACTCAGGCATGACACAGCAAAGCGAGGACCAGAAGGAGAAAGTGATCAGAAAAATGTTGCATGTGTTAAGGTTTCACTTCAAAAGGACTCAAATGCAGCACAGCAGGCAAGTTTTAATGCAGCTGGTTAAAATCATCCAAAACAAGCAGGCAACACAACTGAAGATGGCAGCAAATGTAACTCAAAAACTAAACTGAGAACAAACCAGGATGGCAGGATGAACAGGGGGAAGCAATCCAAAGGAGAACACAAGAGACCAACACAAGCAGAGAAAATGAAACCAGGAGATGAACTGACAAAGCTCAAAGGAAAAGCCAGGTATATACAAAGAGAGCTAATCACAAGAACAAGACACACCTGGAGTAGGTGGGCATGGGCATGAGGAGGGCAACACAGGTGGTGCTTGTTAAAGTCGAGGAAGAATCCTTAAACTGCTGAAGATTAAGGAGGTTACATGATCGAATCCCGCTGAAGGACTGTTCCAATCTCAAGGATCTTTCAAATTCTACTGAAGACTGAGTGTGAGTGTTTCCTCAGCGGGCGTGACATACCCACAATTCTTTGTGCACGATTTGCCAGAATTGGTAGGTGGGGCCTCTTCAATGATGCACACGTGGGCACTGGCAAGCTTGTTCTAATGTGTATTCACCAAATGCTAGGAACGGGTCTTGCTAGCCTCTGCAGGACCGGCATAGAAGGACCCATCCTATAGGGACGCATCCTTGACTTTGAGAAGCACCAAGAGGTGTCTTCCATTTTCCAGTTTTGCACCTCTTTGAGTCCTCGATCCTCAGGCCCAAATCGTGTCAGCATCTCCATCTTGAAGAATGCTTGAATTCCTAAAATGCATCTCAAGGATTGAGGAGGAAAATGCGCGTCTGTGCAGACTAGACCTCAGTCCCTCACAGTCCTGCATTAGAGTCATCATTCAGTTCAACAGAATAATCAACACCAGAAGAACCACATGGAAATTTCGACGTTCGGTGCTGTGCAGGCGTGTTCAGATCTTACTCTTGTGATAATTCTTGTGATTGTTCTTCGACTTCTTCTCTAATAAATAATATATAAACTTATGATCATCACTTTCAGGATTAAAATATAATGTCTCAGCGTATTCTCAAAGAACAGTTTGTATGATATCCTTCAAATTTGCGCCCCATGAATGACGTAACATCCTTAAAGCCACAACGTGTAGGAATGTCTCCCATCTAACGTGGAAATCATATATTGCAGTCAAACACATAGCGCACTCTAGCACCTCACTGTTTCAAACGCGTATTGCAACTACGGTAGCCGCTGTGTACCAAAAAGCTATGACAACATTGATGAAACCATGTCATCCGATACTTCATGGAGTATTCATTCAGGCT
>NC_065516.1:35820420-35827038 GCF_006386435.1 Epinephelus moara | reverse complement strand
GTATGTCCCTTGCTGGCGGGTGCATTCTCAAGATGGCGAAACGTTATGGAACCCCCCAGACGACTTGCCCGCACAAAGTACAAACAAATCCGAAATTCTCCTTTTACGAGAATAAGTCAGATTATTGGTGGAGGTAATGAAACACCAGTGATGACATGTTTATGAATGCAGACATCGATTTTTGCCAATAAACAACTGAAAATGTTACACACTGTCCCTTTAAGGTACAGTTATTTTTAATTAAGGTTACGGAGGTTAGCTTTAGAAAAAACAGATCCGAAACGCACGACTCCAGGGGACCACCACCACAACCTGCCTCCTTCAAAGCGCTCGAGACTTCCTCCTTTTTGTCTCCTGTCAGCACATTGGTCACGTGATCGCAGGATTTCAAAATATGTGGCATTAAGTACAAATTTGGGAAAAATTTGTGAGAACAGTCTCAATGTCTGGGTAGGCCCCGCCCACATCCGGTTTAAAGCTCACTTTAACGATATGTTTTGTTCCTTGCTTTTTTGCCTGATTGTTTTAGTTTCATCCCTGTTTCTATTTTAGTAAAATATTTCTTTTCAAAGAATAGACAGTTAAAATGTAGTTGACAAAATGCTGAAAGGTATTCATTATCTGTGGCTTGGATTCTATCCATACAACAAGTCTACAAATAATTATGTAACCAGATTTTAATGATACAGATGCCAGAAGAGATGATACGACTAAAAAACCACGAGGTTTATTTTCAGTGATCCTCACTGATCTCCTCAGTTAAGGAGTAATGCACTACATGCTTTACTGCCTGAATGCAGGGTATTCTCCAAAACACACACCTCTACCCATCACCTCAGTCCCTGACTCGGCTATCTTCCCCCCCACCACACACACACACACACACACACACACACACACCACAGATCCCTATTTAGGCAGGACTGGGGATTAGCGTTGCCCTTTGTGGATCTGACATTCACCAATTGGACTTAATTAGCAGTGCTGAGCCTGCCGCTGACCTTTTGTCATGCTAGCTGTCATTGAAAACCTTTCTGTTGACTTGAATGGTGAATGCTATTTGTTAACGTAATCAGAGCCCACCCTGCTCAGGCTGATGCATATAGCATTGTCTTCTCACTGTCTGCACAAAGGTTTAATGCAAAGATAAGATCCCTGACTAATATATAGAGCCCATATTGGCTTGTTTTATTTAGTACACTTGAAGCAGATATCCTATATGTCACTTCTTGTCAACACATTAAGAGACACGACATGTATCCTACCAATGAGAAGCGTGTGCATATCAAAGGCTGATGTGTCTCCTTCCTCATGGAGCCGCGTTGTTGTTAAAAACCTATTAAAAACACATCAGTGAGCCACACTGTTGCACTGGCTGACGTGTTCCTTCATTTCCATGAACACACACAGGGTAGTTTATTCCGACTCAATCCCACATACGCCATCCTGCTGCCACAAATACTCACTACAGCGCTAAATGTGGAACACTCCGCCATGACAAATAGTCCCCAACAAATGTTCTATTTCCTCCTGTTTATGAGTTTGTTTTTTTCCTCCAATAAATGCAAGTATCAAGTGCCTTTTGTGTGGCAGGATTTTTAAAGGCATGTTTTCATGGATCACGCCTTTGTTTAGAAAAATTTAAAACAAAAATCAGCATCATCCCCAAAGTCAAAACTCCACCTGAATAGAGGTAGGGCACGTTTATAAGCTAACATATCCTCACTGAATGGTTCATTTTATATCCTACAAATTAGTGCCCTCTGAATGACGTCATGACCTTAACGTAAAGTTATGTATTTTTGTAGCACAAATGGGACTTAAAATAGGAGAAGCTTAGACATAGATTCAAACAAAGTTACTAAGGTTCGGTTAAGAAAAAGAAACATGGTGAGGACGTACCTTAAAACCTAACCTAAAGCCATTTTGCATATTTCGCCTTAAACAAGGAAATTGTTGTAACTTGAGCATACATTGTCCAGTCTGCCTGAAATTTCACTTGTTTCATAAAGTTCCAGGCCTGAAGGCATCAACATGCAAATTAGGTGTCATTGTAATTGCGCCACCTACTGGCAACAAGAAGTAAGCCTCGTCAGACAATTATCTATTGATTTACATGGAATTTACATGGTGTGGTCTACAAATGATATACAGCAACATGACATACAATCTGCAGCGACACATTGTGGACAAAGAAAGAAGTATAAAATGTATATAGATATACGTACGTGTCTAACTTTCACAGAAATGACAAGGTGTATCAGCTGGCGTCCTGTCAGCACCCCTGCTGGGTGCAAAGGAGCAAGGGCCCGTTCATCGCTGGATAAAAAAGAAACGTCCTGATCTTGTTTTTCAACATCATTTCCCTGTTAGCCAGATAAGGTTAACAAAAGTAGTGACAACATTGTAGCTGTAAGATAATAAGAACTAGGTGCTTTAGCTCAGTGAAGCCTCTGTTAAGAAAAACCGACTTGTTCAGGGTCATCTTAAGACTTGCTGCAAGAGTCCAGATGCAGAGCAAGAAATTGTAGTGGTAAAATTTCTCTGCAGGTCTTGCATTGTGTGTTTGGCAGTTTGCTGAACTCAGAGGCATCAGCAGGAAGTGGCACGGTGTCTTTCATCTTTAAGTGGAACAATGAGAATCTTGTGTCTTCCATTATTGGATACGGTTTTAAGCAGTTTTGCGAACTCAGGTGGGATCACTGTAATTTTTTTTGTCTGGCCGATACAAGGCAACATGAAAAAACATTAGTATTCCAATTCCTAATAATGCATTTTTACTAACAACCTCTTATTTTAGACATGCTTACCTCTGGATGGTTGCTTTGTTCAGTCAGTGCTATCACATATTTATCTAAAGCTGCCACTAACAGCCTGAGTTCTGGTCAGCAGTTTTTGGGACTGTATGAACCTGGAGATTGGCGGCCTTTGTGGATGCTGCTGAAACATATTTAAGTGGCGGAGGAAATCTGTGTTTGCCACCAGCTGGTTCTCTTTTTTGAAGCCCACGAAAAAATCTGCGAAGTAAATTGAAAGTCTTTGCAAATCAAATCAAATGATAGTCTGAAAGTAATGAAAGTCTTTGCACACAAAATCTAAACAGCCCACATGCACTATATTCATTCTAACCACATTGTCATTTTTTTATTTTTGCCATTACCTACTGGACATTGGCCCGACAAGGGAGACTGGCCCTGATTCTGAACCTGAACTTGATTCTGACCTGGATCCTGAACCTTTCCTGGTGTACAATCCACAGCACGCCAGGGTACACCTGAAACCTGGACTGTCCTGGGTAAACTTTAACATGTGGTCATTCAATTCCACCAACACATACACCACAAGAAAAGCTTCAGTTTCCTGTCTTCATTTACGAAGAAAATGTTTGTGGTTTAAGGGCCAGTGTATTGTTTATGTATTTTGGTGGACAAAGCAAAGTTTATACGTCCACCCATTGTCTATATGAAGTGTCACTGAGCTCACCCTTGTTTTAAACTGTGTGATTAGCATACCCTACAAGAACTGACTCAGGAAGCCAAAATGACCTGGCCCAGCATTGACCCGAACTCGGCATGCTGGATGAAATTAGTTGGGCCGTGTCCGGTTGCCCGACTCAGCTGACTTGGCATGAATGACACCCCAGAATCGGCCCAAATCAGCTGGCGTGATTCTGGCTGAGGGCACTGCGATCACTGGGCTGTTATCAAAAATGACCTGGCCCAGCATTAACCCGAACTCGGCATGCTGGATGAAATTAGCGATGGCCAAATGAAGCCTCATGAAGCATTGTCTTTATTTTCTGAGCCCACTAGATGGCGCTCATGGTTTAAAGAGAGAGGCTCAAAGAATGGCAATTCAGTGTGCTTTCAACCTTTTTTGGAACAAAAAGCGCCATCTAGTGGGCTCAGAAAATGAAGACAATGCTTCATGAGGCTTCATTTGACCATCACTAGATGAAATTAGCCGGGCTCTGTCCAGTTGCCCAAAGTGGCTGAGATTTGGACGAAATCAGCTTGCCCGATTCCGGCTGCCAACCCTTCCATGACTGGACTGTTATCAAAAATGACCTGCCTCAGCTCCGGCCCAAACTCTGCACACTGGAGGAAATAAGTTGGGCCACAATGAATAATGCCCCAGAAGCCCCATACAGTAGCGGCCACCCATACGACCTTGTGTTACCAGACAATCAAAATATTTACATGTGGTGTGGAAAGCAAGTAATGAATGCGACCAAGAGTAAGCTTATTAAATTCTAACCTGTTACACACTAAAGACCCAAGTCAACATCCTTGTACAGGCACCTGGAGCAGTTGGAAAATTGGTGCCTTGCTCAAGGGCACCTCGGCGGTGCCCAGGAGGCGAACTGGCACCTCTCCAGCTACTAGTCCACACTCCATATCTGGTCTGGACAGGGACTTGAGCCGACAACCCTCCAGTTCCCAACCCAAGTCCCGATGGACTGAGCTACTGCTGCCCCAGAGAGAAAAGAACCAATAACGTCAGAGCTTATCAATACTTTGATTTGATCATTTAGCCCTGGGGCTTGTTTGAGTTTTGGTACCCATCCCTAATGAAGATATTAAAGGCTTGCTCAAAGTATTAGCAGCTCTACAAAAAACAAAAAACAAAAAAACAACTATAAGCACTGACACAATTTGACCCTCACTCATCAAAGCATTCTGAGTGCCATCTCTATTTTGGCTGCCTGTCGTTCTCTTTCTCGCACACACACACACACACACACACACGCATGCACAAAGCAAAGAAAGATTCTCATAAAGCCACAGCATACACTCCACTCTCCAACAACAAAGAAAGAAATGTTGACTCAATGTTCTTTCCACTTAAATGCAATTCCTCCCCTCCCTCTCGAGCTGCTGTTCCTATTACCATTGAATTATTTTGCTTGTGTGGACAATTGCTAAACGCATCAGCCCGGCCTCCTCCGCAGAATCAATTCTGCATGCTTACCAGCTGGAATTTTTCAATTTACACGCCCTGAAAAACAATCCCAAATCACTAATCACTGCAGCATTGTTCACACTGTTTGGCTGGCCGCTGTGCTCTTTGTGTTTTCTAGTCATAGGTTGGCTTAACATTGGACTGTATTCAGCCAGGGAAGTATGTGTAAGTGTCCATGGACTATGTGTGTGTATGCCCGTGTATGTGTGTGTGTGTGCGCGTGAATTTGCAGTGGAGGGGGGATTAATTGGGCTGAGAGCAATGCTTTCTGGATAATGTCCTGCATATGCCAGGGAAATGGCACTGTTGACGGGAGCTTGTGTATTGCTAATATCCGGTCTGAATTTAATTTGGGCTCTAATAATCAGGGACATTATGGCGATGCACTGGAAGAGATTGAGACGGATACGGCTGCCTCTTTGCCTTGGACCGGCAGGCTGAAGGTAATAACATGTTATCAGCTACAGCTGAAAGCAGGGATGCTTGTGGATGGGACTGGAGGTAACGTCAGGATCCAGATCAGACCTGTTAGGGCTCGACTGATATATGATTTTGGAGGCCGACATATATTTTTCAAGTCTCTTTATTGGGTCTTTAAGGACAGATAATGTGTACATTGCAAAGGCAGCACTCTGTATCCAACATAAAGGCAACTTAAAGTCATGTCTAGTTCAAACACATGTAGAGAAATAGAAATAAAATGAAACAGTACACACTGAAACAACATGTTATATTTAGTATACAAGAGGAAATGAAAAAATGGGTATGGGTAGGACCCAGTCCCCTCACGTCAAGCACATATGAGTCAGTTCACTTCTGCTGGGTTGTAGACCGTTTGTTGAGAGAGTTTCCAGATTTTCAGAGAGATCTTCTCCTTGTTAGCAGGTTTACCCTCACCAGTCATTTTATTAGGTACACCTGTTAGGGTGACCATATTTTGATTTCCAAAAAAGAGGACACTCGCCCCGGCCACAAGATAGCCTACTTAAATGATACTCACAGTTTACTCAAAGATGCCTTATAATTTTAAGATATTTAAAGTTTATATGTATGGATAGAAAATTCAGTTATATTACAAAATAATATCTCTCAAAGACAGAAATTCAGATAGGCTTCTCAGAGGTTACTCAACTTGCTTTTATTATGCCTAAAATAATAGTTTAAAAGTTTCAATTGTACAAAAATAAATATAAATGTAAAATAAATGTAAAATCTCTGGAATTAAATAATGTTCTAAATAATGTCTCTTCTGTATTAGAAAAATCAACTTCTAAATAATGTCTCTTCTGTATTAGAAAAATCAACTTCTAAAATAATAGCTATCTATTCAAGTCTTACTGGACAAATAAATAAATAATATGAAATAATGTTCTAACTAATGTCTCTTCTGTATTAGAAAATCCAGCTTTGAGCTCCCCGGCACCTTTATTAGACACAGAATCATATGTGCCAGCTTTGCACACGGTGCACTCAGCCTCCCATATATTCCGACCAGGTCGGGACAGTAAGTTGGGAATTTTTTCTGCAGTTCATCTGTGAAGCTGCACTTGAGCTTTGGCATCTTGGAAGCTTAGAATAATGCTGCGCCGCCGGTGTCTGCTGCTTCCTCGTTGTGAGTGTTGGAGATCCGCCGATAAGGCAGCCTCTCTGGGATTA
>NC_065516.1:35810907-35820237 GCF_006386435.1 Epinephelus moara | reverse complement strand
AGGAAGTCAAATAAGCACTGGTTCCAACCAAGGTGTGCAGAAGACCATCTCTGAAGCAACAACACCTTGTCCAACCTTGAAGCAGATGGGCTACAGCAGCAGAAGACCACACCAGGTGCCACTCCTGTCAGCTAACAACAGGAAACTGAGGCTACAATTCACACGGGTTGTATGAGGTACTTTTCCGTAGACAATTTACTGAATACAGTAGATGTCAATCAGCACAACACCAGTTTGAGGAAGCAGGCCGGAGTCCAACACTGAAGCTAAGCAATGTGCTGCTGTGGATGTGGGTCAGGAATAAAATGTATTCTAACCACCTAAAAAATCAATATCATTTTTAATATACACTGTATTGAGAGTATTTTCACAGTTTCCTCCAAACAAGAACTGAAAGACTCGGAGCTGGATACAAGAAGTGTTTAGAAGAAGGGGGCGCTACTGAGCACTGGCCATGCAGGGTGCCCAAACTGTTGCTTCAGGCCCTTTTCCTTTTTCTTTTTTTTTGAAACTGTAAAAGATTGAAATTAAAGTCATCTTGCTTAAAATATTGAAGAAATGTTTCATCTTTAACTTGTGCCACTTCCTTCGTTACTCCCATCAGCACATAGGTCATGTGACTGCAGCCTTCCCAGTTACACAGGTTATTCAAAAGTTACTGCCTCATGATTACGTGGGATATGTACGAATTTCGGTGCATTACTGTTTGTAGGAAATCCTACGTACAGTGCAAGAGAGCAGCTGGTTTAGGCCTGTGGGAGGAGCACCTGGAAAAGGCACCCATGTCGTCAAAGGAGCCGCCTGGCGGGTTCAAACCCCGGTGTCAGTGCTAACTGCTGCACCATCCCGCCACTGCATCTTGGTCAGTGCAATGGTTACTATGCGAGCCCTTGAGCATGTTAATGTGATGTTTTTTCTTGATCCTTGCCATTTCCTGTCTGTTTCTTGTAGAAATCTCCAGGCATTGTACCATCGTGCGGTGGGCTGATTGATCGCTCCGTTCGACTCACACTGCCGTAATGTTGTTAAGGAGGCAGTATAACCAATCAGGTGGCCATTTCCCATCTATCCCATTCCATCTGAGGATTCGTCTTGTTGATGTTACAAAGCAGCCCGTTTAACTGGAAAAAATTCCCCAGACTATAAGATATGACACACACACACACACACACACACACACACACACACACACTTTATCCTTTTCTGCCAAATTCAATATAACTTTAATCATCATTGATTGTTTCTTTTTCCTCCAACTTTTTAAATGCTTTACAGATTTACAAATTTTACGTTTGCGTCTGGCAGATAGAAATACCATCACCATCACAGCTGACGGACTATGTAAGAAAACCCCACAGAAAGACATTATGCTACAGGAAGGCTATTCTTGCCACAAAGCAGTCTCAGCTGAAGATAGATGTCTTCTCTGGGGGCAGAAACCAAGTACTTAAAGAAACAAATCTTTACATTTACAAAGTCTTACCAGCTCAGGGGAAGGACAAACGGAAATATCAGAAGAAGGTAGTATCTGCTTGAATGTGTCCGTTGTAACACAAAACACCGTCATCAGAGTAATAGCCAGTGGCAGCTGGTGTAATTTTCTCCAGGGGGCGCTATACCAAACTCCAAATATACATATAGGCTACCAAAAATCAAGAAAACATGTATCACACCAGTGTATTTAATGTCACCAAAAAGGATTTCAGATATACCAAAGCAACAGAAAACAATTTTTATAACTAACCAAAAAAAAAAAAAAAAAAAGAATCAGAACAGACCTTATTAAATAAATGAAAACAACAAAAGTGACATTATAATGACATGTAGTGTAGTGTTTTACTTTTGGTATTGTCTCCCTCAGTCTGTGGACTGCTGAGTAACTGATGTCCGGCTGATCAGGTCCAAGCTCTTTCACTTCGAGCTTCTCCTGCAACGTCCTCCTCTTAAATGGTGCTGTTTTTAAAGACTTCACCGTATTTGCTTTCTCTTTCTCTATCTCGTTCCCTGTCGCCAACTCTTGCTCAAACTCTGACAGCTCCTATCTCTCGTATTGAAGAGGAACGAACTGCGCATGTGCAACTTACAATGAGAGTCTATGGGCAAAGATTCTTGCACCCCAAGGAGGAAACACGTGACCAATCAGTAACTTTAGACATCGCAGAACATTTTTAATCTACATTTTCATTGCAGATGATACACTTTACTCACTAACTATCAGAGGTGGAAAGTAACTAATTACATTTACTGACGTTACTGTAATTGAGTCGTTTTTTTTTTGTGTAATTTGTAATTTTTTCAGTAGTTTTTAAATCTGTAATTTTACTTTACTTAAGTAAATTTTGACTTTAGTATTGTACTTCGCTACATTGGAGATCACATCCGTTATTGAGTAAAAGAAAAAAAAAAGTTTTCGGCTAAATGGAAACCAAAATCTTGGAAATCTCTCGTGGAATTGACCCAGAACAAGCGACTGGTGCTGGCGAGTTACTGGAGAGAGAGATGGAGGAGGGTGGAAGTGCTTCGGCTGAAGCACAAGCAGACGCAGCAGTTGAAATGAACGACACGAAAGTAAACCCCGTGTGCACAGTGCCGTTTATAATTGTCAGTTAGAAAAATGCGGCCTGAGCCACGCTCTTGTGTGCTCACCTGTGTGTGTGTGTGTGTGTGTGTGTGTGTGTGCGCACAGGGGCCGTCGTGCACAATACAGAGAGCAGGGGAGGATTGTAAAGGTGCGACCATGTGGAGACAGAAATGACATGCCGTCGTGTAAACAATATAAGTCATTACGTTATAAAGTGACATGTTTCACCGTATAAAACGATAAATAGGATATCGTTATATTATTATATTAATAATAATATATTTTTAGTTTATGAAGAGATCAGACGGAGCCCTCTCCTCTCCTCTTATATGCTTTACTCACAAGTGTGTGAATTGACCTGGATATGAAGCTCCAAAGCACCAAATAATATAACGGTAGTTTCTAAAGAGCTAAGGCAAAAAAACTTAAAATAAATCAGAGGTCATATTTCAGCAGCGGAGCACCACCTGCTAGTTGCATACAGGGGAAACACTGTTGCTCAATGGATTTGTTCTGTTTTGGAATACACAGTATTCTTCCAAATTAGTGTTCGTGTATTTTAATATTCAGAATTTCAGTTCGACAAGCTCTCTCTTTTTTGACCATGTTTGCATCCCTGAGAATAATGCCCAACAACATTGCTCAAAAAAGTTGCTCTGTGTATCATCAGTCTAACAGTTGTGTTGGTGAGTCAAAATGAATGAGGGCTGCGCAATATTAGACAAAACTGACAATGCGAAGACGATTTTGTATACTGCGTTATGCACTGCAATATACAGTGTATTGCAATAAGTTGAATAGCTCTATTTGGAGAGAAGTCATCATTTGGGATTTGGAAAGGCTGTATTTGCATGAAATATATTTGGGATTTGGAAAGGCTGTATTTGCATGAAATATACATTTTACAATCAAACTGTCCTGGAAATTGAGAAACTTCACAACCTAAAGTATTAAGCAGCAAAATAAGTATGGCATATTGCCGTTGACTAATATTATATTGATATGATGAACTTATACTGTGAGTCTCACACTGTGACTATTGCACAAGAACACATTGCCATGGTGATGCTCTAATGATACTGTGCAGCCCTAAACTGAATTGAATTCTATGGTTTAAAATAACCAGTTTGTGGATTGGATTTATGACCCCTGGACCATTTCTGCACTGCATTGGAGTGACCCCCATCAAGTTGTTAGAAGTAAGTAAGTAACTTCTACTTTAAGTACATTTTAAACCAGCTACTTTTTACTTTTACTTGAGTAGATTTTAAGATGGGTAGCTTTGCTTGTACTTGAGTAGAATTTTTCAGTACTTTTTCCACCTCTGCTAACTATATCATATTTATCTTGCTCATCTGAAAAATTTATATTGCAAAGTATTTTTATTTTATTTTTTAAATGTGGGGAGAGTGGTGGGGCAGCGCCTTCTATTGACCAGCCGCCACTGGTAATAGCTCACACAGCCAAGTTAGCTAACTGAGTTGTCAGTTGATAGAGCTCACTAGCAGTAGAACAGGCGCAGCTACTCCTGTTGGTCACATGGCCCCTTGCCTTGCAGGCTGGAACAATGAAGCCAACATGGAAGTGCCAAAAACTGTTGTTCCTCTAATGTCCACTAGAGGCTGCCGCCAGAAGCCAGTCAGCCCCCATAGACCCTCATGTTAAAATGCGGAAATAAATATGTTTACAGCCTGGTACAAAAACAGTTTTGGTCTCTGTAGCTAGGTCTCTGTTTATATTTTATTAAGATTTAAAGTTACATATCATTAAGGGCAGGTCGCTTTGAGTGACAGGCTGTCGCTAGAAGTGTCCTCAGAGTTTTTTGTGATGGTCCTTCTAAAATAAGCAGTGGTTGAATTTGCTATATTCTGTTATGATTGGGGAGTTGATACGCAGATGCTAGCTAGTGCTTACTTTGCTAGCTGGTTGAAATGTTGAGTACCAAACTACTGTGAGTTTTTGACTGACATGGGATTGTGAGCCTCTGATTGGCCACATTAAAAAATGATTGACAGATACCAGGCCTCTCGAACTGGCGCATGCGTACGTCTAAAACTGTGGCTTTCAAACGTGCGCATGCACATGCTTAAAGCAGTGGCTCTGGAGCTCCTGCATGTAGACATCTAAAGCAGCGGCTCTCCGGCTCTGCAGGTGCATGACACTGGAATATTAGTTTACTTGTAACCACGAAAAATGAAGGTTACGAAGCTTTGTGGGGGCTCTGGGAATGTCCGGTGGTCTTGGACAATAGTGCACACACTATGTGTATAAATGCAAGGTCACTGAGGCTAAAACCTGTCCTTTCTTGAACAGCTCTCTCTCTCTCCTGTTGCTTCCTCTAACACCTCTGTCTCCATCCCCCTCTCCTCAGTCCAATAAAGGCCAGGCCAGGCTGGCTTTACCTAAATTGCCCTTCTGGTCCTTGTATGGCCCAAGTGCAAATAATAACACTTTTTATGGTCTGAGTCACTTTTGAATTTTGAGAAAATTGTATTCAACAACAGGAGAGAGCTCGTGGCTCGAAATGTGTAATTTGGGCTGAAAAAAGAAATCAATCATTGTGACCATGAGGGCTCAGCCAATATAGCTTTCTGAAGGCTGATAGTGGGACTTTGGGACTACAAAGGTAAATTCTGAAAACTTAAAAGTGCCTCCCACCACACAACCACCCACCTCATAGCTAAAGAAAAAGACCACTCATTAAGACACAGTAAAACTCTTTAGCATAACTCCGGATCGTACACTATGGATAATCAACAGTCTGATCACGCCCTTTGCATTTACACCTGGCATTTCTCCTCTGCATTGTGAGCTGATCTCATTTCTTCTGTGCTCTATGCAAAGCAGGTGAGTAGGTGGAAATGTGGCATTATCAACAAAAACAAACATGGCAGGTGCAGTTTGCCAAGGCGAGGTACTGTACAGCCTGAATATACTTTTCATTTCAGGCATAGAGTGTGGCATTTCATTCACCGGAGGAAATAGTGTTGAGCTGCTCTGCAGCTGCACCGAAAGCTTCTATATATGGATGAGAAAGATAAAACATCACACTTACCAGATCCTGAAGGGTTTGTCATTGCATGTTCAGTGTTACAGAGACAGGTACACGATTTAACCATAGATTATTAACTGAATAGATTAATGAAGTTATGTTAAACTTCAGTCAGGACGACTCTCTTTATGCTCTCATTCATTCACAAATCTCTCTTGCTCCCTGCTGTTACTCTATCAGCTGACTATGGGCGTCCGCTCTAAGTTAAACCAACAACTTTTCTGAAGAAGAAATGGAGTAAAAGATGACCACATTTAACAACAGCAAATTTATATATCAAAACATCTTTCAACAAACTATCACACAACTTGTGCAGTATAATCCAAGTCGTATTTATCCAGTCGTATGCTACGTGCTTCCCAAACACATGCTATTTCACAGTTTCTCAAGATAAAGTTTTACTGTTTTCAAACATGAACCCCTACGACTCCAATTCATCAAGAATTGTATCAGTTTTTGGAGTCTTCGTTCACTGCTGAGGCACTGTTTTCTTCATACAGGAAGTGTTGAGTTTGATATGACAACACGATGCATTAACTTTAAAAGGGCAAACAGGAGTGGATTAATCATAAATATGTAAAAATACAAAGGGAAAAATAAATAAAGAGCCTGTTTCTAATGTAGTCTGTACCCTCTGCAGTTGTGGTGAGTAAAGGTCCCGTCACTATTTTATAATTTTATTCCTTTTAAATTTGTGAACATGAAAGTCGTGAACAACAAAAACAAAATCAAACGTGCTTGACTTTCTGTCGAGTCGAGCAGCATCATTTGTCGTCTACTATGACACACTACACCTAGTGATGGCCAAATGAAGCCTCATGAAGCATTTTTTTTTTCTGAGCCCACTAGATGGCGCTCCTGTTTTAAAGAGAGAGGGTCAAAGAATGGCAATTCAGTGTGCTTTCAACCTTTTGTTGAACAAAAAGTGCCATCTAGTGGGCTCAGAAAGTAAAGAAGAGATGCTTCATGAGGCTTCATTTGGCCATCACTAACTACACCAGATAAAACGATGGATTATCGGTAAGACACTCACTGTTTTTCACGATCTGAGCCAACAGTTATAATCAAGCTTATATCATGTAGTGTGAACCCAGCATTACTTGTTGTCCTGACATTGAAATTGGTCACCTTATGTCACAACTTAAATGTAACCAAATATCATTGTCTAACAACTTTGGTAGCCCTCAGGTTGTATGTCACCATCCACCCTAACCGCCCAGCACAGTACCTAAATGTAACATTTCAGTGACTCAAAGAAACTCTGAAAATAATCCAGGCAGCGATTATGTTGCCACCACAATGTCATTAAAAAACAATTAAGCAATACTAAAACATAATTTCTAGAAGACAGGGTTGCTAAGACCTGCTCTGTACTTTCAGATAGCAGCCTGTAAAACATTTTGAGGCGAGATGGAGCTTTCAAACAGCACCAGGATTTTCACATTGACCACAGCTGACCTCTCTTCTGCTGCAGCCCTCTCAGTTCCAAACTAATGTTTCCACAGAGTCTGGCAGCCACAAGACAGCAGTGCCACTCAGATAAATAACAAAATATCCCTCCACCCCCAAGCCCAGAGGATTTCTGAGGCTGAGTCCCAGTTTTGTTACACCCCCCAACCCATATCAAGGACCTGTCAAAAAATAAGTTCCACCTCGATTCACTCAACCTCCTCCTCTTCCTCCCACCAGCCTACCCCGTGCCCGCCTCCTTCCCCTGCTCTGCGCGATAGCCGATTGCTCATGGATAAACACTGCTAATATGTGCCACTAAGTAATGAGGGGCCGATCAAGCTCCACCACGGCACCAAGAAGTAGCAGAGAGAGAGACAGAGAAGCTGATAGAGAAAAAAGAAGTGGAGTAGAGGCAGGGGGGGGGTGACAAGAACCTTGACAGTTAATTATCTGGAGAATATGGCAATCAGAGCAGCAATGAGTGTTTCTGAGCGTCTCTCTGTTATTTGGTCCTCGGGGACGTGTCGTCGAATTCATTCGACAGACAATCTGCTGAAGGCTGAAGGCCTCTCAGCTCCTCTCTGCTCAGCTGTGTCCATTGCCAAACCATTCTACTCTCTCTGATTATTCACCTTGACGGAAATTTCTCTCCTGTTGCCTGCAGTCACGCTTTCACACAAATAGCTCCAGGTTTGTTACCACCATCTGTACACACATTAGGGTTACATCAGTCTATACGTTGGGTCCATATGATAATGAGAAAAGAAATGTTTACTGGTTTGTCATCACGCAGATAGATCATGCTGATTTCTGCCTTGACCCCAGTACAATGATGGTGAATGGGATTTTTGTTTATGGTGCTCACTGCATCAAAGAATGAAGACACTCTTCAACACCGCCAAAACGATACGATATGATACGAGAAACAGAACAGATGAAAGGCATTCAAAGGCTACCAAATCAGTCCAAAATATTACTAGATACATCTACAATGCATTATGAGAGCATTCAAAGCAAATTATGATGCATTCATTATGCTGTATGACACACATAATGCTGACTGATTCACCATATCAAGTCAGAAAACATTATAGATGTGACTAACAATGAATTTTAAGTGTTATGTGTCTTATGGAAGCTCTTGACTAGTTACAAAGAGCCTTCGCTGATGGGGCTTATAATGCATCATGCTGCATCATACGCGATTGTCTACCATACACTGGAATACTTAAAAGGACTTTGAAAACCCTTTTCAAAACACTGAAGTTTGAAAACCTGCAAAAACTGGGAATCTTACAGGGTCAGTATTTGCAGAATTGTTTGCTTCAAAAAGGAAAAAAAAAAGTGGACAGAAATCAGTGCAGCCCCTCGAAATCCCCAGTGAGTAGGTCATATGCTATAGCTAGCTACCTAGCCAGCTAGCTAACCACTGTCCCCATCCCAAACAGGTTATTTGTAAGCGTTAGCTACTGGAATGTTTTCTATTAACCAGAAGTTGTTTGTATGTTTCATTTAAGGATTTCTGGCTTCAAATGATTACATGACACAAACATTTTATACATAAATGAACCCTGTCCTGGGGGTTGGTGATGGGTCCTCTATCAGAGGCCTGGGAGTTTGAGGGTTCTGCGCAGTATCTTAGCTGTTCCTAGGACTGCACTCTTCTGGACAGAGACCTTAGATGTTGTACCTGGAATCTGCTGGAACCACTCTCCCAGTTTGGGAGTCACAGCCCCCAGTGCTCCCATTACCACTGGCGCCACTGTTGCCTTTACTCCCCATATCTTTTCTAGTTCCTCTTTCAGTCCTTGTTATTTTTCCCAGTCCTTGGGTTAGCCATCACCAGTTTGTCAGTTTGAGCAGCTGGATAGCTCAGTGGCTAAGACTTTTGTGATCAGGGGTTTAATCCCTGTCAGGGCAGGGCAACACATATCCAGTCTGGACCCTAAGGCAAGTTTCTTAACGCTGCTAGCCTACCTCAGGATGAGTGAAACTTCAAACGCAAGAGTCATACCGGCTTGTACATCTCTGAGGTCAACAAGGTCCATGTAAGGTGTTGAGGAACCATTGCAACCTGATGAAAAATGGGCTACTGGAACAAGAGAGATGGGCTAGAGCAGAGAATATATATCAATTCAATCAATCAATCAATTTTATTTATAAAGCCCAATATCAAGATTTGTCTTTTAATTCTCATTTAAAACAAACCTCACGGACTGCATTTTTTCATCTGCGTAATATTGCG
>NC_065516.1:35766156-35810633 GCF_006386435.1 Epinephelus moara | reverse complement strand
CGGATTACTGTTAATTTATTATGCTGATCTGTTCTGTACGACATCTATTGCACGTCTGTCCGTCCTGGAAGAGGGATCCCTCCTCAGTTGCTCTTCCTGAGGTTTCTACCGTTTTTTCCCCCGTTAAAGGGTTTTTTTGGGGAGTTTTTCCTGATCAGCTGTGAGGGTCATAAGGACAGAGGGATGTCGTATGCTGGTTGAGGATCTATCTATATGTATGTCAGACTGTGGAAAAAGTGGCTACCTGCAAGCAGCTAATGTTAGCTGCTAAAGCTAACAAGCTAAATGTATGTTTCAGCTGAAGATTGCTAGCATCGAAATTTATGTATTATGTAATCATATACGGCTGAATCTAGAGATCCTTAAATGAAACGTACAATAAGCTTTTGGCTAAAAAAAAACATTCCAGTAGCTAATGTTAGCTTACAAATTGACTGTTTGGATTGGAGCAGTGGTTAGTTAGGTAGCTAGCTATAGCATATAGCATACCCACTAGGGATTTCATGGGCTGCACCAATTTCTGTCCACTTTTTCCTTTTTGAAGCAAACAATTCTGCAAATAATTCTGCAAATAGTGACCCTGCAAGGGGTCACTATTTGCCCCTTGGTCAGCCAAACTTCCACTAAACCAGCTGCGCTCTGCCTGCGCTGACAGTAGATCTGGTGTCAGCTGGCAAGCTTTTAGCGCACCTTCGGCAAAGCCTTTTGGCACGAAACTGTCACTGCGCCAAGCTGGATCTGTTGACACCTCCCCCTGCTGTGCCGCCACACCCATCTCAGCGCACCTCGGTCTGCCAAACTACCAAACTGAGCGCGCCTCGGGTTGCACTGCTCGAAACTAGCTCTGCGCTTGGTTCGCCACCCTGCACCGCGCCGGGAAACTAGAGCCCTCTGTCTTTAGGTGTGAGAGGGTTTCAGACCTCAGTCTTCTGAAAAGTCTTTTCAAAGTATTCCAGTGGATGGTAGACAATCACGTATGATGCAGCATGATGCATTATCAGTGAACACTCTTTATAACTAGTCAGAAGCTTCCATAAGACACTTTACAGTTACAATTCATTACATTTCACATCTACAATGTTATTTGACTGTTGATACAGTGCATCAGGAAGCATTATGTGTGTTTATGAGTGTAGCCATAAAGCATAATGA
This sequence comes from Epinephelus moara, assembly GCF_006386435.1. Classification (NCBI taxonomy): domain Eukaryota; kingdom Metazoa; phylum Chordata; class Actinopteri; order Perciformes; family Serranidae; genus Epinephelus; species Epinephelus moara. Next base: position 35,809,481 of record NC_065516.1, on the reverse strand, counting down.
ATGCATTATAATTCACTATGAATGCCCTTATAATGACAATTAAAAGGTTTATTCTTTAACCTTATCCTTTGATACCCATTAAATCTGCAATTAATTTCTCATGTCACAGAAACAAGTTGGGTACACAACATTCAACTTGTTAGCAGACAAACAGTTGCTTGTTTACACATCCAGCAGTTGCAGAGCAATGTTATCATTCATTAGAAGTTTGTGTCCACCTGATGATTGTCAGTCCAGTATTCACTCTCTTTTAGCTCTGTTGGACTCCACCAGCTCATGAGAAAAATATCTGTCTCTTTAGCAGCTAAATGCTCAACCATGTTCACCAGCTGCTCTCTGACTGTGTCTGTCTGCTGTTTGCTGCTGAGCAGGTAGAATACAGTGGGTTATTAAAGCTTTGTCTCTGAAAACAGACGCCTTCTGTGGCCATAAATAAATGAGACCAGATAAACAATGAGCTACCAAACAAACTACAAAGCTCCGTAATACCAAGGGGGCAACAAATGCAGTTGATGATTCTCTGTAGGTTCATCACTACGAGTAACAGCTCTCACGTGACACACGTTATTTTAAGGTTTACACTAGACTTTTTCTTTCTTTTCGACAGCAAATATGGCCGTTGATACTTCAGAATTCTGGCCATATAGAACAACAACTATGTTTTAAATATCCATATAATAACAGTCAACACTTACATGGCAATAAAATGCTTCAAATTAAATAACTTGGATATAAGCTAAATGAAGGAGAAGCCTGTTGAATAATATGACCAGTCACAGGTTTGTGCACCCTGATATGTCAGTTGTTGCCAGGTGTGTGAACTGGACTGCTCAACATGGGAGCTGAAAGGAAGTGGGCGGCGCTCCACAAAATAATTGACGCACTTTGCAGCGCTTCTGTGTCCACTGTGAACCACCACGCCTGCTGTCCACCGTCTGGCTCGCCATGGTTGAGTGAAGCGTATCTCTGGTCTGTTCTTCCAGGAAACCTGCTGCTGACGGTCTTCCTGGAGAACGTGATCCGTGGTGCCGCCACGGAACTACACCAGGCATGTTGAGGACGACCGTGACCGCCGTGGAAGTGGTGTATGCTTTGAGGAGGCAGAGACACACTACCGTGGAAGTGGTGTATGCTTTGAGGAGGCAGAGACACACTATGTACAGCTTTGGTGGATAAGTAATTGGTAATTAATGTCCAAAAATCTGGTCAGCATCATATAACTTTGTATTTGAGTTGTCTTGGCAACGTATCTTATAGGTTATCTTAGGCTATTTTATGTACTGTTAATGAATTGATTTATTTTTGGGCATATTTTTCACCAGACATTTCGGCTGTTGATATTTTCATCTGCAGGACAACTGCACGTGATACCGACCAATGACATACTGGCTAACGTAAGCTCTTGTTATTTTATTAGAAATGTTTAATGTTTTGTTCGTATGTAGCCTAACTATACAAATTATTAATTTATGCTAAATATTTGTTTTCTTCGTGACACCAGCCCGTGACACTAGGGATATATTTATGATTCCTCCAGGCTATATATTCACTCAGGCTTTGCTACCATGTTACAAGCCCACAGGAACAGCGCAAGTTGACGTAGTTGCCAAACCGTGGAGTTACAACTTCCAGGTTTGTCATATGAAGCTGTTGGACCCAAAAATATTTTTTCCCATAGACTTACATTGTAAAAAAGCTGTCTGTAAATCGGCAGATATATATTTTCATTGTTCCAACCCCAATGAAATAATTATTTCACTACTGAACTTCAATCAACATGAATGAATCAATTCGGTCCAATAACATTTTAAAGTCTAGAAGAGCTGCAGGATTAAATCACGTCATCTCTGCTTAAGTTAGCGGAGGGCTACATTGAAAGTTAGAGTATGCTCTATGGGCTCAATGATACAAAAGTTCCAGGTAATTTTATACCTGCGAAGTTACATTTTTATGGCTTTAGGCACCACTAAGCAACTTTTTATGCTGCGTTCACGTGAGGCGCAAATAGAACAATTTGTGAGAGTGAAATACATTTAAAGTCAATGTAAAGACGCAATTAGATGCAAATTCCCACTGGGCAGCGCGATGGATGCAATGGATGTGAATGACGCAAAATACGCAAAGTGGCACAATTGAAATAGCGTGATATGTTTATTTGCCAAGAGTTGACCAATTTGTTCCAATCAGCATTGAGATCCGGGTACTTATGACGCCAAGGAAGAATGATGGACGTTCATGCATCAGTTGAACAATTTCTCATAGTTATGACACAAGTTATTCAAGAGAATGAGGCAAGTCATCACAAAATGTTCTGGCATTTACACAGGAGTAACGCAACGCAAATATCTGCATCGCGTTCTGTGTGAACACAACGTTATATGAATGAACTTCCAACGTTTTATCCAGTTCTCTTTATGCATTCATGCCTTGTTACAGCATGTCCAGTGCTGGTGTTACAAGCTCATTCTGTACTCCACAGATGTACCAATCTTATTCAAACATAAACAGCTGCCTGTTTTGAAAGCACTGGATCTCTTTAACAGCTTCCATGTGCCCTGCTTGTATTTAGAAACACCCTGGTTTTCTTACGATTTTACTGTTGCAGCAATCTGATTTCCTCTCGTGGATCATTAGAGTGTCATCTTCCATCTTGCTGTATCCTGTGAAAGTCCTGCATAATGTTACATGAGTCATGCAGTGAAGGCAGGCTGGATTGATAATTAGGCTGCTCTGATTCAGTCTAAAAACTGCCTGCTGCTTGCTGCAGGCCTGGCTGCCTCTCCCAAGGATCGCCCCCGGTCACAGCCCTTCATTTGCTGTTTGGTTTACAGCCATTACACGCCAACACACACACACACACACACACACACACACACACACACACACACACACACACTGCCGTCTCTACAAATGGCCGACCCTGACCCACAAACAGTCCTAGAGCTGAGGGTCATTTGAGGGGAGAGAGAGACAGAGAGACGTGCCCAGGCAGGCAGGACCTACGGCAGCTGTTAAAGGTCAATCTTCCTGGTCAATATATGGACAGTTTGGACACAAATAAGCACAGAACAATCCCTGGCTGTCCGCCCACTCTCGAAGCTCATCNACACGCCAACACACACACACACACACACACACACACACACACACACACACACACACACACACACACACTGCCGTCTCTACAAATGGCCGACCCTGACCCACAAACAGTCCTAGAGCTGAGGGTCATTTGAGGGGAGAGAGAGACAGAGAGACGTGCCCAGGCAGGCAGGACCTACGGCAGCTGTTAAAGGTCAATCTTCCTGGTCAATATATGGACAGTTTGGACACAAATAAGCACAGAACAATCCCTGGCTGTCCGCCCACTCTCTGAAGCTCATCTACCTTCAGGCCGTAAATACCGACGGTCGCACCATAAGTCTCTGCTGGCTGTATCAGGGGGCGGGGGGGGGTCTGAGTGCTTGTGGATCTCTGGAAAGTGATAGGAAACAAGTTTGTTGCCTTTTCTTCCTCATTTCTGAGTTGTTGTTGCATTTATGTGTTTGTTTACTTTGTTTTGTTGGAGGCTTTAAAACAAGAGTCCACAAACCAATGGGTGATGTCACAGATGGCCATTATTTGTGTTGAGCCAGATACTCTGATGAAATGAGTATCAGGTACAGTTAAAATACTTTTTACGAGTATCATTTGAGCAAAATGTGTCAATACTTGTGATGAAGGAAATTCCTTGTGGGTAGGCGTGTTCAGGCTCTTAAGGAAAACTAGTAGCCAGGGAAGGAATGTTTAAAGTTTCTTGGTGACCCCAGAGTGGCTGATGTTGCACATCAAAGATAACCTGACCACCAGATTTTACAATTTTCCATCTGACTGGGCAGCTTCAGGATGAATTTTACCGGTAAAAATGAACTTGGGTGGGTTGACAAAATTGTGGCTTTGTTTGCAGATGTGGACATGTTTCTTTTTTCTTTAGTATTCAGTCTTTTCTGGCTAATGATGTTTTTGAACCAACCTGGAAACTGCGGTAGCTAGAATGCCACTTTACCAGGTGGTCAACCGCCATCTTGTAGTGTAACGTGTATGTGTTGGGCCCAGATGCAGCACACGGGCACAGAGTGACGTTTGGTAATGACGTTTATACATACACGGAGTACACAGGAACTTGGGCAGATGAAGATATTCAGGGAACAGTTCATTCTTTGGGCTCAGAGCCCACACACAGTCTCTGGGTTCAGGAGCCAGGGAACAAACTGGGCCGAACCCGAAAGCGGGGCCAAGAAGGAGGACGTGACTCCTCGGACCTGAACATTTCAGTGTGCTAGCAGGTAGAGGTGACAGAGAGGGAAGTAAGTAGAAGCCAGGCAATGGATCCAGGAGTCGACAGATGAAAGGAGAACACACACACACAAGGCAGCATGTGGCGTGTCTCTCTGGGCTGCAGCAGGCAACACTCGTGCTGAAACGTCATCGCAGGAAAACACCACACAGCCACAGGCAGACGGAAACTGGAGACGTTGAGGCAGAACTTGTGGTCGGGGACAGAAGGCTGGTGAGTTTACCAGGAAACAGACGATGTGGACAGGTCAGAGGTAGGCAGGGTCCGTAACAGGAGATCAGGCAGGTAAGGAGTGCATGTGGGCAAAGAACTATCTGGCAAAGAGTGTGTGTGCTGGAGAGGCTTATATACTGGGCTGATTGGCTGATGACATATCAGACAAGCTGTATGAAGCCTTGTATCAACGCTTCAGGCTGCTGCTGGTGGTGTAATGGTGTGGGGGAGATTTTCTTAGTACCAACTGAGCATGGTTTAAACACCACAGCCTACCTAAGTATTGTTGCTGAGCGTGTCCATCCCTTTATGACCACAGTGTACCCATCTTCTGATGGCTACTTCCAGCAGGATAACGCACCATGTCACAAAGCTCACATCATCTCAAACATGACAATGAGTTCACTGTACTCCAATGGCCTCCACAGTCACCAGATCTCAGTCCAATAGAGCACCTTTGGGATGTGCTGGAACGGGAGATTCTCATCATGGATCAACTGTGTGATGTCATCATGTCAATATGGACCAACATTTCTGAGGAATGTTTCCAGCACCTTGTTGAATCCGTGACACCAAGAATTAAAAAGGGGGTCCAACCTGGTACCAGCAAGGTGTACCTAATAAAGTGGCTGCTGAGGGTACAATATACACTGATACGTCTTTACACAAATAAGAGTTCCATGGATGATGAATTAAATATTTTTAATTGTGTAATATCACTTGTCACATTTGTAGATGTGTTGTCAGTTGAATGGCCACAGACACCACCCTGCCTCCAGCCTGCAGCCTGCAGCCTGCAGCAGTTGTGTCCCTCCTGCTCCCCGACTGTCCTCTCAGGCTCTGCACATGATTACCTCCTCCTTCATCCAGCTGACCTCTTGAACCACAAGTAGCATCAGAAGCCCAGGTGGAGGTTCTAGTTATGCAAAGCTCTGTGAATCAATGCCAGAGGTCACCAATCGACAACCCGCAGCGGAGCAGCTCTGCCTCCACTTGGAGGCTGCTGCTTGTTAGCGTAACACCCGAGCTCCTTAGTATTACAGGATGGATCGCTGTTACTCATTAACAGGACGTCTGCAGAGGCTCCAGTGTAGCACTGACGCTGAATTACAGACAAGTGCTAACACATTTGATTGATGTGTCTCCCATTAAGGCTTTGTGCTCGTTGGAACATTTTGCATTTTCATTAAGTGAACATATTTTAAAAATATAAATATTAATGATGCCATAATTTATTCAGTAAAGTATTCATTTTTTATGTGTTAATAATTTTACAGCACATTCAAAAGGCAAGACACAGAGAAGGTGATGTATGGAAAGTAAACTAACACTATATTTACTGCAGTTCCTTTATTATAATGTTGTGTACATGTCGCCTGTGTTGCCTTTTTGCCTCGACAGTGAGGAACAAAACTAACAATGTGATGCTTTTTCTGTTTTCAGTCTGATGATCTTCACTTTGTTGATCCATGCGATGAAGTCACGTAGATGGACCGGGTCACATGTCAGGGGAGTGTAAACAGATTCTTCAGAGCATGAAGCAATCAACAGATACTGCAGCTTCAACACATCCTCACTCTCATATCTACGTTTGGTCATGGACTTTCAACGTTGAGATATGACGTCTGATGCCAAAAGTCACTGACCAAGTGCCACTATTCGACGACTTTAGTGTGAGACCGGGTTGGTTTCTTTTCCGGCACGGACAATGAACATGTTTAGGGGTTTACAGCTTCTTTAGTGGGGTGAGGCAGTTTTACAAACGTCATGATATAGACCGTAGACTCTATATAAAGATGGACGATGCGTCTCCACTTAAACCCACTCTACAAAAATGAAGCTAAAATATCACAGATATGGCCGCTGTCATCTTGCGCTGGTGATGTCATTTGGGTTTGTGTTGAATCAACACTATATATACGGTGTAGGCTCTGCACAGATGTGAACCCCATGCTGCCGCCTGATGTGCACCTCCCCAAATTAAAACTAGGGATGGATAGAGTTCGAAATTCTGGGCCAGTACAGATACCAAATTTAGCTGCTAGCTGATACCAATGTTTTTTTTGCTTTGTTGTTATTTATTCCTCATTTTGTGCCAGGGAAACACAGAAATCTAGACTGTAAAAAAAGGCCCACTTTTGGTACTCATGCTGAAGGGCAGAGTTCTTAACTCTGGCCGTCTCTTCGTGATGTTCCGTTCCTCCTCACGCTCTCCTTACTTTGCTTCTTGGCACCATTCTCCTGCTGCTCCCAGACTGGTGTCCCTCGCTATCCGGCGTCTTCCGTGTTTCTATGTAGCAGCCATTTTGTCTCTGTCTCCAGCCTCCTCGTGCCTCATTGGAGCTCCTAGGTGCAGATACTTAAGCTAATCAGGTCACTTCTCTTGGCAGGAAGTAAAAACACATTAAAAACAGGCAAATTTAATTTCATAATAAAAGAATGCCGATAAAACCAACACTGGAATAAATAATCAGAAACAATATGTTAAACCATGCAATATAAAATAACCACAGCAAACAATATAGAAGACACAACAAGCATGATATATAAAGATAATACTAAAACCATTTCTCCCTGGTGGGCTCTATTAGGCCATGTTTTGTGTGTGTTTAAGGTACCTTGGTTAAATTAACTCAACTGCACTTCACAGAAACTCAACACAGTAGCATTAGCCCTTTTTAAACAGGAATTGTGCAAATTAGCAGGAAAGCCCAATCAGTCTTTTTTCAGCATTGGCAGTATAAAAACAAAATCGGGGAGTGCAGCAAAATGCCGCCTACCTACTTTTGTTTATACAGAATGTGCCTTTTTCGGGGCAATGGGGGGCGTGAGCAAGTAACAAAACGTGTAGCTCAGCGTGTGACGTAAACAGTGACGTGGGAGGGAAGCCGCGGCTGGTCAGTCCTTCGGCGATTCTCTCGTAAGTCGGCCCGTTCTTCACCGTCCCCGTCATCTGACGGTTAATGGCCTCTTCGTTTGCGAGGACAAGGAGGGCGCGCAATTCCTTGTCTCCCCAGTTGCTCATCTTTACAGTGTCTGTCAGGTTTGTGTTTCCCTCTTGCTACTAGCTGCTCGCTAATTCCTGATATCAGCTGTTTCCTGTTTATCCACCGCCAGTGGGTCGCACGTGCAGCGTCATCAACAGCTCCTCCCACAAGTCATCAACAGCCCCTCCCGTTGCAGAAGGTCACCTCGGTCTGTTTAAACTAAAAGGGTTCCACCAATATGTCTACCCTACGAGATGGAAAATTGGGCACCTCGGATCAACTCGCCAATCCGGCTCTGTGTGTCTAAACGCTCGCAGCTTGCCGGCAAAACAGCCCAACATTCACCGAAAATCTGTCAGTGTAAAAGGGGCTATAGAAGGGGCTATAGAAACCCCACCGCCAACTATAACAAGAATTAGAGACACAGAAACACCAATGCACAAGTAAAAAAGCTCACAACAATGTAAGCTCTACAGAGAGGAGTGGACATGACTCATTCTGTGTGTGGACTGCAGATAGGACAGGTGTGTTTTCATTACCTTGTTTTATTTGTAATTTGTTTCATTGTCAAGATGCATCAGGCTTCATCAGTGGACTGGACCTAGAGCTGCTCTGGTTTACAGTAGGACACACACTGTGATGACTGAGCGTGTAAAGACTAAAGCAGCCTAGTTTGCTGGTGATGACTGTGCCCAGTTGATTGACACTGAATTTGTTATTTTCCAAAGTTTGGATCCTGACCTGTCTGAGGGTTTAAAGTGGTCACCATTAAAAAAAGTTCCACCATCACCAGCTCATTAAAATGGCTTCCATGCAATTACCCCTGCTGCCCACACATGTAAGTATTACCATTTAAAATGATTTTTTTTTCTCATGAGGAGGTGGCAGTGATATCAATGCATTTATTTTTGTTTCAACGGGATGCCCTTTATTCAGTTTCCAGTCAGCCGGTGACTAGTCAGAGCAAAATAAGGCCAAATGATGATGTTGTAACCATCCGTAAGGCAGGAGGAAAACGCTCCTGTCAGGACTGCAGCAGATGGAGGCTGTCCCAGTACAAATTGGGTGAGAGGTGGGGTACACAAGGAGGTGATATCAGGGCAAGTGGTTCAATTTATGGATGGACAGATGGATGACCTCTTAGTAACATGGATGTACTCACGGATCAGTGTATGCACTGGAGCCTGGACAAGATTTTTTTGTTTTTTTATTTATGACTGATAACTTTCAGCATTATTTTTATTCACATTCATCTTCAAGTTTAAAGGCGTCCATTTACGGGGAGCTGTGGGTGTGGGAATGAGCTCAGCCCGTGTGCCCAGCGCCACAAAGATCAACATTTATAAGCCAGAATCAGGCGGCTGTGACAGGGTGACACATATCTATTTTATTGTCTGTTTACCATCTGTTTTTTGTCATTTATAGTCTTCATAAATACTTGTTTATCTTTCAGATGTGTTGTTCTGTAACCTGTGCTGTACCATTTACCTGATGTTCTGTACATGTTCACCATGACAGTTTAAAAAACAACAACATGATGATCCGATGTGCCGATATTATAATGTCTCACAAATGTTCACAAAACATAATTAATTCCAATGAAAACAAAATTTTAAACATCATATTGTTGTTGGAATTTAGTTTAATTAAATGTCATTATTTTGCTCCCAGTTATATCAACTGATCATGTTTACATACCATGCATATGTGCTCGTATCTTATTTTACACATCTACATGTAAAAGAACAATCTCAAAGCCAGCATTCGAGGAATTTAACAAACAATAGATGAATAATGTGCAGTAAACAGGGGAAACAATTATAAGGAGATCGATTTGTCTCAGTATTATTTGTGTGAAGACATCGACAGTTCGTGTTTAAATGTCCAGTCCTTAAATAAAAAACAACTTATACAAATACCAGAAAAAAATATTTATGAACTCAAAAAACTATTTTGCAATTATAAAACAGATCTGCAAATATACACAATTAAAAACAAAAGACTCAGTGTGCGTAGAATGCAAATCTGCAAACGTAGAGTTTCCTAGTTTTAGAACTTTAAAACACAAAAATTTGTTTTAAAGTTCTAAATCTTAGGAAGATATTCACAAATGTTTTATTTGCTGGTGTTGTTACAAATGTGCAATGTTTGCATGTTCTCCCCGTGTCAGCGTGGGTTTTCTCCAGGTGCTCCAGCTTCCTCCCACAGTCCAAAGACATGCAGGTTAATTGACCTATGGCTAAGCCCCGCCCCCCTCCACTCACTCAGACAAACTATCAACATTCAGTGCCCGGCGCTATGGCAGGTGTCACAGTACACGGCATTTCACAGGAGGCAATTGATGATTTTTGGGGACATAACGATCAGATGTCATTGAGAAGTAACCAAAAGGGCCTAAACTACGCATTGGAGGGATATATTCATCATTTTATTGTTGAGAAGGTCGATGAAAAGCTTAAATTACAAGCCAAAATTTACAGGTCACAGTGTACGCTTGTGAACCGCATCTGGTTGCCGTCACCATCAAAGACAACAAGTTAAAGTGCCACTGAAGTTAAGGTTTTTGGCTCAGAATATGAGAAAAGGATAACGGCCTTTTTACCATCTTTACCAAGAGTGTCTCTCCGTTAGTTTGGTGCTACAGTATTTACACTGAATCATTCAGCATAACGTTTGCCAACCTTTGTTATCTCTGCCATTACAGATAAGTTAATGAAGCTAAGCTCCAGAAGTTAACGTTAGCTTAACTAGAGCCCTTTGGACAACAGCTAACAATGATGTACGATCACCAAAGTACAAAACTAGAACAAAATAGGCTAATGAACTCCCAGCAAACAAGGTGACATGATGAACAACGCAGCTAGGAGCTAACGTTAGGCTAACTTTAGCTAACGTTAGCTAGAGATGTTAAAGATAACTTTATATTTCTTTCCAGCAAAGTGACAATATGTTGCCTCAAACACAATGTTGACTTACCTTAGAACAGATGTAGACATCATTGTTAATCTTATTCACGTTGAGTTGATGTTGTGGTCTAACGTTACCACACAACTTTATCCAAAGGAGACACTTTTCTCGGTTGAGATGTGGTTTAAAGTGTAAAAAATACACCTGGTCGCCCAGCCTCTCAGGATACCTTGTGTCAGAGTTGCATGTACCCCATGCACACCGTTTGGTTTTATGAGCTTTTTCTGAGATTTGAAGTTTAAAAACGGTCAAACAAAACTGACTTTCTGTAATGCATTTCAATGGACGTCCAGGCAGAGAATGTCCCAGTGTATGGGAATGGCTATACGCACTGTGATTGGCTCATCGCGTTTGAGGGCGGGACTTAGCCATAGGTTAATTGGTGACTCTAAATTGTCCGTAGGTGTGAATGTGAGTGTGAATGGTTGTCTGTCTCTATGTGTCAGCCCTGTGATAGTCTGGTGACCTGTCCAGGGTGAACCCTGCCTCTCACCCACTGTCAGCTGGGATAGGCTCCACCCCCCTGTGACCCCTAACAGGATAAGCATTTACTGATAATGAACGAATGAAATTGCACAGCTGTTTTATATTTGCAAAATAGTTTTTGGATTTTGCAAATTTTCTTTTGTATTAGTGGAAGGTGTTTTATATCTACAGAATACACATTCACCGGATTCCCAGGAACGTCACTTAGCCTTGCTACAATTTTTTCCCAGTGGCCACTCGCGGAATTGCAGAAAAAAAAATAAAAAATCCTCTGCAGCCCTAAAAGCTCTTTCCCCGTAGACCACGTTTATAAAAAGAGACGTCTGTAAAACTGTTGACAGGACACTTCAAACTGCAGATAAGGTCAGTTTTGAATCTTTCTACTCTAAAATGTTGAGCCATTGTGGTTTTATATTTGTAAGACCTTTGTTGAGTCAAAAAAAAGCAATTTAAAAATCAGTGATGTCATCACAATGAGAAGTCTGTGAGCTAATCGGGAGCTTGTGGGCGGAGCTGGCAGGAGAAACACTACTGCACAGTGGGACGCATACTGCAAAAATAAACCTGGAATCTGCAAAACTTTGTGGCGTATGCGCCAGGCGAGCACTGGAGTGAATGGTTCTTATTAAAATCCGTGATATTAACACAAAGATTGTTGATCTGTTCACACACATAATCACACTAATCTATCTCCAACCATTCACCAATCACCAACCTTACCTCAAGAACTCACGTCAACCTAAATACATCTTTTCTGGGTTTGAGAGACAATAAAATACAACGACAAATCAATCACAGATGACAGTGTTCCAAACAAGGGGAGATATGATACAGTGCAGGCCCAGAACAGGTTGGATTAACTTAACGATGTAAAGGGGAATCAGATCTGTCGATCAGAGGTAAGCTGACAGCATGAGCTAGCCAGAAGTACTGTAGCTCTGATCCTATAAATGATACTAACCAATAGCTATTTTGGGTACAGCCATGACATTAAGACCCAGATTTTAAAAACACTGTTCTTTACTTTGGTCTGAGAAACATTTTCCCAAATGAAGGCGATACGTTATCCTGTGTGTGTGGAAGTCACTTTCAGCAGCACTGACTTGCTTTGTTGAACACGAAGCTTTCAACCTTCCTCCATCCTGCTGCTTCATGGGATTAATTGGCTGCTAATAGTTTATGGATTTTTCTTTTTCCTGTTACTGTCTCTCTCTGTAACAGTTGTTGCCGTACATGTTGCTGTTTAGATATTTGGCCTTGTGGCGCTTCAAACCCAATTCACTGCCTTTTGTAAGGCTGGCTGCTTTGAAAAGACGAGACCTTCCTGCTGAAGAAAAGCTGCCCACAGCCTCATCACACCCCGGTGACTGTGTATGTCTCTCTGTCTCTCTCTCTCTGCCGCTCTCTTTCTTCCTGCAGCTCGCTCTGTATCCATCAATGCAACTGGATTCTCAGTCCAATCTGATTTTCAGGCATGAATGTTGGATGAATGCTTTTGCCAAAACATCTCAATACAGACAAGTTAAAAATGTGTGTGTGTGTGTGTGTGTGTGTGTGTGTGTGTGTGTGTGTGTGTGCGTCATATAAATATTTGAAAACCCAGTGCTGGTAATTTCATATTGAAGCTGAATGTACTTTCTGACAGTGTGCTGTGTTTTTAACGCCGACCAATTTACAGGCCCAAAGAACCCAAGGTGCAGATTTTCCTCCGAATTGTTGTAAATTGAAAACCCGTTTTCAAATCATATGGTACGATTCAGGAAGATGCCCCAATCTTTAAAATATTTGGAAATGATTTTAGCATGTGCAGGATGATGATGCATAAACTAACACACTGTTGGGGGACACAAACTGGTAGAGCAGCCCATTTTGTTGTTATAGCACAGAAATGAAAACCTTGTCAAGGGCCCTGATTGTGGGGCAAGAAGCCCCTGAGCTCAAAACGAGCCGTCTATCTAAATAAAACACACTGAGATCCAACCTCTGACCCATGAAGAGATTATCTAGAAGCCTTTTAGCCTTTCCTTCAGGCTAATCATTTTATTTCAAGATGCTGATTCAGGATGAACGCTAGCAAGCTGTTGAAATCACAATAGTACTAACTATATAAAAACACCTATGACCATACTAGAAAATCTAACTAAATGATTTAACGTTACACGAGGCCTCCTCCAAAGTGTTGTAGACTACTAAAACTAGAAAATATTAAATGAACTAAAGGTACAATAAAATTAAATAAAGTAGCTACTGTCATAATACAGTTAAATAAAGTACTGTTGTAGTAAATTAAATATTGCAAAAAAGTTTAATAAAGTATTGTCAAAGCACTGGTGCTATTATTTTGACAGCTTGTCGGGTCGGAGGTGTTGATGTTTTTGTTGTGAACTTGAAGCTTTTGGGCAACAGTCAGACGTTAGCAGTTAGCTAACGTCTAAAGTTAAACGTGAATATTTATTCACTGTGAACTAGAAACTAACAACGCTTCACTTTATGTATTAATAGCACTTGCAAGTCCCACTGGTACTCCATGGTCACAAAATGTGACCAAATACTCGCAGTCTGGAGCCAAATGGCGGATTGGCCATCGAGACTAATCCAGATGGGCCAGTCACCAAGTGGTGGTCAAAGAAAAAAAAAAAGACTAGTGAATGTCAAGCTAGTTGCAGTGTTGCCAAGTCCGCTTATTATAAGCGACTTTGGGCTTGTTTTTCTGTAAAGTCGCTTACAAATATTGGTAGTCGCGGGTCGCGTTTTTTTTTTGGCTTGTCTCTAAAGCGTAGTTGCTTATTTGGGCTTGTTCCCAGCTCCATAATAAGTTGTCAAGCAGATATTTTCGATATGTTATTTAAACGTAGGATAGTTTGTCTTGCCTGTTCCCTCTGTCCCTTCCCTTTCCCCATACACACAGGAGACAGCAGAGTTTATTCCCACCCGCATCCTGCTTCTAACTGGCTCTGACACCTGATGGCAACGAGTACTAGCCAATCAGAGGCAGAGCAGGGTAATGTGTTTTTTTCCTGGTTAGGAAAACGTCAGTCCTGTAACTAAAAGAAAAAGTTTACTGTGTATATAATGTACTTGGTACATCAGTCTATATTTGATATCCCATCTGTTTTCTAATGTTAAATAATGTTAAAAGGTGGTTTAACTCCCTCTTGTGGTCATTGTCCTGAAGCTCAGGGGGGAGAAAAATGAATAAACTGTGCGCAGTTTTGCAAAACTGTACCCACGGTACACAGTTTACTTATCTGTCCACATGGATGTAAATTGACAATCTGTACCCACAGTTTAAAATCTGTCCCCACGGATTGTAAAACCGTGCACACAGTTTATTTATTTTATTTATTATCACCGGAACCTAGGGGGGCTCCGTAGAAAAAGTCGCTTGTTTTGGGCTTGTTTTCACAGGCCTGGTTGCTTATTTGTCTCGCGAGATCTGGCAACACTGGCTAGTTGCTAGCTGTCAGTGCTGCAACGCGCGTCCCTCCCATGTTGTTTGCTTGCTGTGGGATGTTCAGAGGGAACGTAGGTGTCAATCTTATGTTTTGATGCTTGAAGGAGGAGATAAGAGCGGCCTCCTCCAATACTAAAGAGGCCCTCTTTTTTCTTGAAATCTGATGGGCTCAGCTGCAGTCATCAGTCATCATGGTAGACCAGGCTAGTTTGACCGCTAGACAGAAATCATGCCGGTAAAAAGAATGGGTGGCTAATAATAATAATAATAATATTAATAATAAAAAAGCCTAAATCTTTACAAGAAGAAGCAGCAGAGTGCTTCAAAAGAACCGACCTGTTTGACCACGGCGTTGGTTGACGGGCTGAGGCCAGTGTTGCCAACTTAGCGACTTTGTTGCTATATTTAATGACTAGTGATGGCCAAATGAAGCCTCATGAAGCATTTTCTTTATTTTCTGAGCCCACTAGATGGCGCTCATGGTTTAAAGAGAGAGGCTCAAAGAATGGCAATTCAGTGTGCTTTCAACCTTTTGTTGAACAAAAAGCGCCATCTAGTGGGCTCATAAAATAAAGACAGTGCTTCATGAGGCTTCATTTGGCCATCACTACTAGCGACTCTTTTTCAAAAAAGCGACTAGCGACAAATCTAGTGACTTTTTCTGATGTTATTGAAGACTTCTGGAGACTCTGTTGTGAGAACACGCATCATTCTTATTCTTCTCAACGAGCAGCAGATGCAGCCGTGGGCTCCTCTCTCGCCCCAAAGCACTCACAGACGGCCCAGTCCTCCCTCCCAGCAGCAGTCAGAGCAGGAGATGTTAACCCCTCCACGTCCAGACTGCAAGTGAATCGCGCATGCGCGGAACCGCCGCTGGCTGATCTCGACCTGGTTTACAGTCAGGGTGGGATGTAAATGTAAAATTTTATTTGTCTAATATAAATCACTGAAAGAAAGTTCATTTGTAGTTCTAAACATATTCAGGGTGTTTTTTTACTCAGTTTTTGTCTCTCCCACGACGTTATTCCTCTCTTCTACAGCAGCTTTTACAATTACATGCATATGGACAATTATGCAAATTAGGCAATGACGTCATTTAGCGACTTCTAGCGACTTTTAGGACAGCCAATAGCTACTTTTCTTACTGAGGAGTTGGCAACAGTGGCCGAGGCTGCTGGTGTTGCTAACGACGAAGATGGAGCTGGAGCCGACAGTGCCATTATAGCAGGTGCATTAACGTTAGCTAACGTTCGTGAGTGTGTGATGTGCAAGTTTGGCTTTGGCAAACTGAAGTCATTGTACTGTACACTGTACTAAAAGAAAATATGTACTTGCTTTTTTCCTGTGGATGCACGCAGTTAACATGAGGTGGTGCTCCCAGTCCCAAGGACAGTGACGCTGAGGGACAGACTAACCCCAGTCGTGATGAGGAGGATGAGACCAGAAATATGACAGGTGCAATGTGAAGGCATCGCCTACTATGCATTACATTTTAGCCAGAGGAAAATCTTTTTAGTAGTACTAAGTAGGATTTTTTTGTTGTAGTAATAAGTTGACTAAAAGTTGACTGTAGGGCCTATTGCCCAATTTATACCTCCTTAGTTCATGGCTGTGAGCCACAGAGATGTAAACTGGACTTATGTAATACAAGAGCAGGGCAGATAATTACATTGTGCATAAAATTAGATGCATTAGGACAAAGTCATATGCTCTTATTTTAAGTTAAATAATAAGCATTCATTATTGCATTTATTCTATAGTCTGGAATTAAACAATAACTGCTGATTTTCTTATGCAGTTGATTCTGAGGACAGTGTTTGTGTAGTGTGTGTAAGCATGTAAGTATGGATACATGTTCCTCAGGAACCCATGAGATAAAGTTTGGGGTCCCCCAGGGGTCAATTTTAGGTCCAACTCTTTTTAATCTCTACATGCTTCCTCTTGGGGACGTCATCAGGAGGCATGGCATCAGCTTTCATAGTTATGCTGATGATACGCAACTGTACATCACCGTGTCTCCTGATGACACAGGGCCAATTGATGCCCTTTTTAACTGCATTTTAGATATAAAGTCATGGATGGCAGCGAATTTCCTGCAGCTCAACCAGGACAAAACAGAGGTTTTAGTCATTGGTCCTGAAGGCCAGAGACAGAAACCTTTACCAAAACTACAGGATTTTAAACCAACACAATCTGTAAAAAATCTGGGTGTGATTTTTGACTCTGAGCTCTGTTTTATTCCACATATTAAAAACATAACAAAGGCAGGTTTCTACCACCTTAAGAATATAGCCAGAGTCCGCCCGTTTCTCTCTCAGGCCAGCACGGAGGTGCTGATGCATGCTTTTATCTCCTGTAGGTTAGATTATTGTAATGCCCTGCTCTCTGGTCTTCCCAAAAAGAGTATCTCAAATCTACAATTATTACAGAATTCAGCTGCACGAGTGCTGACGAGGACCAGAGGGCGGGAGCACATTACACCAGTTTTAAAATTGCTGCATTGGCTCCCCGTGCGCTTCAGGATCGATTTTAAGGTTCTTTTATTAGTTTTTAAATGTCTTAACGGTCTTGGGCCTTCTTATTTATCTGACCTGCTTTTACCATATCAACCCTCGCGGACCCTGAGGTCCTCCGGCACCGGCCTTTTAACCATACCACAAGTTAGGACTAAAACACACGGGGAGGCGGCATTTAATTATTATGGCCCCCGATTGTGGAACAGCCTGCCGGAGAACCTCAGAGCTGCAGAGACTGTTGATGTTTTTAAAAAGAGGCTCAAGACTCATCTTTTTAATCAGGCTTTTAACTGATCTCTTTATTTATCTATTTTAAATTCCTCTTATAACCGATTTATCCATCTATTATCTATTTTTTATTTATTTTTTATATTCTTACCCTTCCTCTTTTTACGTTCTTATCTCATTTAACCTTTATCTTTTGTTATTTTAGTTAGCCTATAGGTTTTAGTTTTGATGCATTTTATGTCTCTGTTTTAGATCATTCTTACCTAGCTACTAACTCAATTTTATGAGCTAAATAGCTTTTTGTTGGGTGGGAGGGTTGGGTTTTCTCTTTTCTTTTTGTTTTCTGTTTGGATCTTTGTTGTTTTTAACCTCTGTGAGGCACTTTGTGTTACTGTTGTATGAAAAGTGACATATAAATAAAGTTGATTTGATTTGATTTGATATAGAGGATTATCGGTAGAACAGGTGGGCCAGTGCACCTGAATGTCCCGGGCTGAATTTGTGTCCCAGTCCGCCCCTTAAATTAAAAGCATTTCTGCAGTCCCCTTAAACGTGGTAATTTATTCACTGTAGGCTGGAAACAAACTAACAGCTCTTCCGTTCAAATATTTACAGTACTTACAAGTTGCAGTGGTGCTCCATGGTCACAAAATGCGACAAAACAGTGCGATTTGAGCCCTTGAAAAACACCTCGCTTGCTATACTGCTCAGGAGAAAGTGATCTGGATGGTTGGATGTGTGCGTGTGTGACGCATCATGCTTGTGAGTCTTTAAAACACAATGTGACCATTTATACTCGATATTCACGGTGTTGTCGTTTCACACATTGCTGGTGGATCAAGCTGCAATACGTCAAGTGTAATCGATACATTGCCTATCCCTACTTTACATTTTTACTTTCAAGGAGAAACATCTTTTTATTTATTTCTAAATACATTAAATGACCACAAATCCCCCAATGTCATATATATTGTATATATATATATATATATATATATTAAAACTGTTTATGTATAATTTCATATAAATACATACAACACTATTTTGCAGTGACTAAAAATTAGATCATTTAACCATAAAATGGTTCTGGTGGAATAAATCTCAAGAATCACACAGTCACGTTTCATGATAGCAAAGCCTTTCAGTGCGTGTGTTGAGAGCATATATTGGTTAGGAGAGGAATTAAACAGTGGGGGCATCTTACCCTGAAGTCTCTTATATATGTGTGTATTTTTTTAAAGGCAGAAACTTTTCAGGAAAAAGAATAAACACATGTCAGGAATCTTTTCCTGCAGCTGTGGTCGGCTGCTGTATATTGGCACTGGATGATATGACTGTCTTTTATCAAACAAAAGGCAAATTTGAAAAAACAAAAAAAAAGAAAAGCATAATTGAAATTCTGTTGCTGTGCGGTGACTGCACACTAACTATTCCTCACACACACTCTCACTGATCAGTGATGTGTAGTTAAACATAGTGCCTTTGTCTCCCCTCCATCTTTTTGTATTCCTCTTGCTGTTTTACCTCTAAAAGCACCTGCTGTGGCTGAACAATGAGCCAACAGCAGCAGCAGCAGCTGACATACAGCCGGGAGCCACTAGAGGGCACTACACCGCCATGAAACAGAGCCGGGGCCCCCAGCTCCACTCCTTTGTCTGCTATACATTAAGAACCATCTCCATCCGAGATAAAACCGTGTATGATTATTTTACCCCCCTCGTCGCCCTCAAAGACGGCGACAATCGCTGTGGAATCCTTGAGAGATTTTAATTTCCTTTGACTCTGGAGATTCACGCGTGTCTAAGGCAGTGGCAGAAATGTAAATGTAATTGCTCTGTTGCTCCACTGAAATGAAGACGCTGCTGAAATGAAGCGTTTGCGTTGCTCGATTTTGTCTGTGCGTGGTCGACTCTCCTCGAATACCAGAAGGAAACAAAACGGAGCCAAATAGAATCATTATCTCACACAAACTGCTCGCGTCAATTGCATCCCATAATTTTTCAATTGTCACCGAGAGAGATTTCCTGCGTGCGGCGTGGCTTTTCAGGCTTTTGGCCTTTCAGTGCAGCTAATGTAAAGAAAAAAATGACGTGAGAGCTTGTTTGATGCTTGTGTGCATTTCATGTCCCTCGCTGCTTTGAAAAACAATGGCACAGTATCACTGATCTGTGTGTGTGTGTGTGTGTGTGTGTGTGTGTGATCTGGACACCTACAGGGAATCTTATACTATCTGACCATTATCTGCGGTTAAAAACAGGGTCCCTCATTCTTTCTGCTCAAATGATTTTAAGCTTTACTAATTGAAAATGTCAGCTTGAAAAGTCAAGGCCTGTTGCGGCGAGTTAAGAGACCAGTTGGCATTAAGAAGACCTTAAATCAGCCCCGAGGAAATTGGTTTCATTTTTCCTCTTGCTTTCATTCTTCAGTTTACTTTCCCCCCTCCTCCTCCTCCTCCTCTTCCTCCTTATCTTTTTGCATTTTTGTTTCAGGAAAAATTTACAGGCGGCAGCGTCCTCCCCTCTGAGGCTCCGACCAATATATTGGCTTGGCTCGCTGGTTCTGGCGTTTCCTTAAAAATGCGATCAGGTCCACTCATTGTGTCGCCTGCCTGCGACGTGATGATTCTCTTGGACGACGGCGTGCGTATATTCAATCGTTTTATTTTCATATCAGCAGATATTGATCGTCTGCAGTGACATGTTTGTTTCTAAGGAGCTTTTGGTCGGTGCTTTTAGTGTCTTGCTGTTTCAAAGTGCTTTCAGCGCTGCAGAAAAATTAAATTGTGGGGATTCACAATAAAAATGCGAAATTTGGGAGGAATGTGGGAAATGAAAACCGTCTAATTTTAGTAATATTGATAATGACTCAGTTTTAAGGAGCTTTTTGGTCAGTAGTTTTAGTGTCTTATGAAGGTTTCAGTGTTGTTTCAAAGTGCTTTTCATCACTAGAGAATTTTAAAGGTTGGGAGTTAAAATAAAAATGTGAAATGTGTGGGATGAAAACCGTCTGATTTTAGGAATATTAACATGGCTGTGTTTTTGGTTTGAGTCGGCTCAGAAGACACAAGAAAATGGTTTAAAATTTAGTCCTCCCAGTGCTGGCTTTCAGAAACCAATATGAGTGCGGCCCTCCCTCGGAGACAAACTACAAAGGAGAAGTGGAATAGGAGGCATTTTTATGACTCATAACACCTTATTACCTTTCCTTGTCTCCTTTCTTCTTCCACAGAGGAAAAAAATTAAATGTTGTCACACTTGAACCCCCCCCCCCCCACTCCTCTGCACATGGAGGCTTTTGTCGGCTGTGAGTGCTGATCACAGTCGATGATGTGTGGTGTGTCAATGCATATGATTTCCAGCCCCCCCCATTGTGTGTTTTCATCGGTCCCGAGAGGCGAGTCATTTTCCTCTCTTCCTCCTTCCCCTAATCTTCCCATCATCATCATCATCATCATCATCATCATCATCATCATCATCATCATTCATTGCTTTATTTCTGATGATTTTTTTTCCCCAGTAAGCACGTTTTAGTGGGTGCTGGTGGAGGTGTTGGCCAAGGGCCGTGAAGCGCACAGCACATCAATTAATGCACCATTACTAGGTGCCAGGGTGTGTGTGTGTTAGTGTGCATGTGTGTGTGTGTTAGTGTGCATGTGTGTGTGTGTGTGTGTGTGACAGAGAGGAAGAGAAAGAGGAGAATGTGTGTGGAGCTCAAATCTAATTATTCTCTGGCTTTCCTCATCGCAGGGACAGAGTCCGTTAGACGGACTGCTGGTGGCTGAAGGTTTTCATTGCGGCAATACCTCTCTCTGTTTCTTTACATCTCTCTTTTTTCTCTCTCTCTGTTCCTTTACATCTCTCTCTTTATTTCCTCCCCCCTCTCTGTCTCTCTCATCCTTCCCTGCATCCTGCCTCACCCCACCTTTCTCTCTCCATCTTCCACCTCCTTCGTCCATCCTCCCGCCCCCCCGTCCATCTCTACCTCCGTATCCCTCTCTCTCCTCTCTATCACTCTCTCGCAGATGCCACATCACACCACACGCTCTCCCTTTCTCTCTCTCTCTCTCTCTCTCTCTCTTCTCTCTCTCTCCCGTCCGTCTGCTCTCTGCTCTCTCATTCGCTCCGCCGGCTCGACGCCGGCTGTCAGTTCATTTGCCGCGGCAGAGCAACAACTGGCTTCTTTCAGTGCTGGGAGCAGAGAGGGGAAGGCGAGAGCGGAGGGAAGAGTGGAAGAAGAAAAAGTGGTAGGGGACGAGAAGGAAGAGAAGAGGTGGAAAAAGAGGAGGAGGAGGAGGAGGAGGAGATCTTTTGTTAAGCATCCATCCCTCCCCTCATCCCTCTCTGGCAGCAGCAGCAGCAGCAGCAGCAGCATCAGCACCACTGCCTCCATCACCACCACCACCGCCGCCGCCACCACTCCCGCTGCTGGATCCTCCGTCTCCTGCCGGGATCTGCCTCCTCCTTCTCCTCAGGGAGCTCTTCCTGGAACTGGGAGGGGGAGGGAGATCACCACCTCCCAGCTTGCTGCGGACCCTCGGCAAGGCATCAGGAGGAGAGGAGGAAGGAAGGAAGGGGAGGGAATTTTAGAAGAGGCCGTCAGGAGAGCAGAGGAGAGGCAACACCCTGGGTTACAGGAGAGCAGAGGAGGGGAGAAGAAAAGAGGGTAAGAGGCCACCGTGGCACACAGAGTGGACCTGTTGTCGCAGTTTCACCTTTTCTTTTTCTTTGTCCACTCCTTTCTCCTGCGGTGGGAAATTTCTGAAAATATTTTTTGACGATTTTTTTCCTCTCTCTGACTGGAGGAGATTTTTATTCTCATTTTTTCACCCAGTCTTTCCTCCCTTAACGTGCACTATTTCTCTCTTGTAGTTGGTGTGTTCCATCCTCTACCTCCCCATATGCAGGGTCCACTATTACCATATTCATAGGACCTGTGGGCAATTAAATCAGTAAAATGAGGAGGCATGTGTGAAAGCAGGGTCATGTAAGTTAAAGGGAGAAGGAAGGAGGAACTGAAGGAAACAAGAAAAAAAAAAAGTTGAAAAAAAAAAAAATACGCTGGAGAGGGCATTTCACTGCCATCCTCATCATCAGCTTTGCTGCCTCTTCTTCCCAACAACCTGTGGGGCTCTGCGTGAGCTGTGTGTGTGAGGAAGTTTGAATGAAAGCAAAGGTAGAAGAAGATTCCTGCTGTTTGATTTTAGCTGTTGCCCCTGCTCTCAGAGTAATCTGATGAGTCTCGGGGGTGCTTCCACTGAACAATCAATGATACTTGGGCTAGGCGACCTGTGTGTGTGTGTGTGTGTGTGTGTGTGTGTGTGTGTGTGTGTGTGTGTGTGTGAGAAAGAGAGAGAGATGATATCTAGCTGAAGCCCTCAGGTTCTCTTTTCTCTCCCTCTCTACAGATGGCCTGGGCTGGGCCAGGCTAGCCGATGTGTGTATGCGTGTGAGAGTGTGTGTGTTTGGCTGCGGGTGGTAAATCCCAGCTCTCTGCAGCTTGGGGGTGGTTGGGCGGGTGAATGGGTGGGGGTCTTCCTCTTTTTGGCTGAAAGTATGTGTGTATGTGTGTGTGTGTGTGTGTGTGTGTGTGTGTGTGTGTGTGTGTGTGTGTGTGTGTGTCTCCTGGGCCGAGTGGTCCAGGCCGGCCGGCTGAGTGCAGGATGAGAGGGGAAATAGAGAAGAAGAGGCTGGGGGGGGGGCAGGAAGAAAAAAACTTGGATTAGCATCTCATCTGCTTTCTTCTTTTCTTCCTACTTCATCTGTTCGTTCTTTGTTTTACTCTTTCTCCATCCTAGCCCCCTCCTCCTTTCCTTTCCCTTCCCCGTCCAGCCCTCCACTCAGTTTGTCCATCCTGCTTCAGCTCCTCTGCAGAGTTTGAATTTTTCATCCGTCCTGTGTTTTCTGCAGATCCATTCAGCTTTTTACAAAAACATTTAAAATGTATTTTCTCTCCCTGTGAAAGGAAAAAAAAAATGATACTGTTGTTGCTCAGATTTGATGAACGTGTGCAATTCTAATTTAGAAACAGTGAATCTGCGTTGAGGATACACACACACACCGACGAGCCTGTTCCTTTCACCAATCCATCCGCGGAGTAATTGTAAATATTGATTAGAGACAACAAATCAATGGAATGATTTTGGATCGGCTTAGCTGGAGCCTGCTCTTTGTATTCAGCCGGCTAGTTCAATTAGAATAGACCGGAATAAATTTGCTTGAACTTTTCATACATTATTAATGGCCTCGCTCCAGCATTTAAACTCATCGCTTTAATTTGAAAATAAAGGAGAGGGGGGGAATCATAATAATGATCGCTGAATTAACATTTAGGAATTCATTTAAAAGGCATTTTAGCATTTTCAATTTTAAGGGGGAAATAAATGGCGTGTCATTTGAAGCGAATGTGTATTTTCCAATATATATCACACAACAGTAATCAGCCTGGAGGACGCCGGAGCGCAGGCTGGTGTGCTGCTGCAAAAAGCGGCACCATTTTTATATAATCAAACAAATTAGTTCCCTGCATGCGCTGCACCCTCCCTCCTTTGGTCTAATCCATGTGTTGATTTCTCTGCTTGTGTTGCTGGGTGGGGGTGGAAGGTGGTGGGGGGGTAATGGAGTGTACGGGGCTATTGTCACACCGCGGTAGCTCCCGGTTTGACCTCCCTAACCCTGCGTCTCCCTTGTGTGTGCACGCCCCTCCACCCCCCCACCCTCCCCGCCCCTCCCTCATCCCAGATCTCATTACGCCCGGGTAGGACCGGGGCAGGAGCGGTGACGGCAGCAGCCAAAGCTGGATGAGGACTTCCAGAAGACAGGGGGCAACGCTGGCAGGCCGCGGTTCCAGGTAAGACGCTTCCTGTCGGGGTTTGGGCTGCGCCACATCCCCCTCCCCCCCGCCCCCCCAGGTCACCTCCACAGTTTTGTGTAACAAGAGAGAGTGAATCAAGCTAACCTCAGCTTTTACACACCCTTCTTTCTTTTGTTTTTCTGTTTGTCCCCTCCACACACGCTGCTGGCTCGGATTGAAAATGCCACCGTTGTCAATTTTCTCCTTTGCAGAGGAGCCATTGATGGAACCTTGCCTCACGCTGCAGCGAGGCGTCTTCAATCAATGCGACTGCCCCACTTTCTCTATATGTGTATGTGTCTGTTTGCCACTGGAGCCTGAAGGGGGGCTGCCGATGGCCATGGTGGTGATGGTGGTGGTGGTGGTGATGATGATGATGCAATGGCAGTGGTGCTGCTCACGTGGTTTCTGGCTTAGCTCCCCCTTGTTTACTGAAAGACTCTCTTCGGTGACGGGTATTCTTGGGTGGATAATACGGATCACGTTGTTATTGCTTAAGAATACGCGTAGTCGAGGAGAGTCCTCTCTTCGCCCAGCAACACCCCCTCCCCCCATCCCCCGACACCCACCCACCCACCTCACCTCACCCCGACTACCCACCCACCCACGGAGGACTGTCAGGATGGGTGAAGCCACACCCCCACTCTCCACCCTTCCAAAAAGAGAAACCTACCTCTTCTTTGATCTGCACTGCAATGTTTCTTTTTTCCCACTTCCTGTGCTGAGCCACGGTTCGAGGGTCAAGGGTGTCCTCATGTCTGTCCCACCGTGCATCTGTCAGTCTGTCTCTGTCTCCGTGGCGATGGACAGCGTTGTGTTTCTGTGTCGTATCTGTGTGTGTGTGTGTCTGTCGGACATGTTGCTTTTCGAGATTGTTCGGTCTCGCGGAGGACGACTGGCTCTTTGTCTTGTCTGACAACAACTTCTGATCACGTGACTCTATCTGCATGAACAGTGTCTGTTCCCATGTTGCTGGGCCAGCATGACAGCCTGCACACTAACACAGACATGTATATCTGCAGCGAGAGGGCCGGGTCTAATTACTGGTTTGGAGACACATGGGGTCAACACGGGTGACCCTTTAACAAGCAGCAATCTGAACATGTGCTAACGTCGTTTGAAAGTGTAGACCAGAGAGCAGTGCAGAATAAACAAAAGAAAATGCTAACGTTTAGCTCATCAGCTCATGTGGAGCAGCATTTGTGGCCTTGTGGCTCCAGCTTATTTCTAAGCTGACCAAAACCTACAAGGGGGCCCAGGGGCATTAACACATAAATGGGCCCCCAATAATCCCCTCTCTCCGATCTCCCTCTGTACAACGTGCAGCACTACCTGGCCCCAGGTTTGTTAGGTGATCATTTAATTAAACAAATAATTTAGAAACAGGCAACATGTGACCTGAAATAATCAAAGTCTAGAAACTCAATTGTCCTCGCTGGCTCCAGGATTAATAAATAAAGCAGAACTCTTCTTAAGGCCTTTATTTATTACTTGATATTGTATTTCAATGCTGCATGTTCTATGTCATATTTTCTATTTACCACAAACCTCGTAAGCCAAGAGCTTTCGGGGCCCCTGGAGGTCTGGGGCCCCAAGGCAGCTGCCTGTTTTGTGGTCAGTAATCTAGTTGTGCAGAGCAAGTACAGCTGCAGGCATACACTCTAAAAAATTATTTACAGGGTTAGTGGATAACCCTTAAAATCAAGACGTTTGTCAGCATGAAAAAATTACGTTTGTCACATTAACGTGTTTTAATTAGTTGACAGTTATTTTAAGAAGTTGTTTAATATCTGAAACATTTTTTGTAATTTTTGACTTAATTGAAATAAATAAGTTAGAATATCTTTAATAAAATAATTTGACCAGTAAATATCAGCACAGCTTTTGGATAAATATTAAGTTGGTTCAACTTAATTTGGCTTTTCGAGGTCAAAGCAAATCATGTTGGTTGTACTCAACTAATTGAGTTTATCAGATTATAAAAGACTTGTAGGATTGATTTAATAGTTTCAGTTGGAGCGACTGAAAAAGATGCACGCAAATCGTTACTTAATTTTTTAAAGCTGAATCAGAGGATCCTTTTTTAGAGTTTTTATTATCATTAAAGAAAAAAGAAATTTATATATATATATATATATATATATATATATGATAAATAATCAGTTTACAATAGTACAAAATGGGGCTGCAGCTAACTAGTCTTTTTGTCATTTAAAAATCGGATTATTTTATCTATTAATCTATTAGTCGATTAGTGTAGCAGATGTTTTATAATAGTGAACAGTCAATGGTGCATCCCAAACCCAAAGTGATTTAAAGTCGTGTCAAACAGAGAAAAGCAGGAAATCTTCAAGAAGTAATTTATTATTAAAATTACTGTGAATCAACGGATCGATTAATTGTTTCACGTCTAACCCTGACTGTAAACACTCTCCAGCAGAAACCATTTTATTTTGGGTGCAACATTTTCAGGCCTGTGACCAAAAAAAAAAAACAAAGGGAAAATTTAAAAACCAGATGAAGACCATTTAGTTTGATCTGACTGAAGTTTAGGAGCTCCTGATGGTTTTAAAAGCTGCGTCACACTTCATGAAATTTCATTTATTTTACTTAATTTATGGCATAAGAATAAGCAAAATATTGGCACCTGAAGTCCATCAACATTAGCATTGCGTGGATGTGTCGGCCTGTAATAACTGATCAGCTGTATCTCCTCTGGCTGTGGTCACAGAGTGGAACCTCCTCTTATTCAACCCCATGTAGTGCATTTATTACGGGGCTGAGCCGCGCCGCGCCGCCTCCTACCTTCCCCCCTTTGCGCTCTTTTTTTATGCAAATGGCTGCTCAAATGACATTTATTGCAGTGAGGTTTACGCCACATGCAATACTGCCGCTGAGCCTCTCTCTCTCTCTCACACACACACACACTACTGCCGCTGAGCCTCTCTCTCTCTCTCACACACACACACACACACACACACACACACACATGGATACACACAGAGCTGAGGAAACAAAATGTCCACCATGAGTGGTCAACAGCTCAACTTATGCACTGAGGACAGAGGCGTCTAGATAAACAATTACCCGGCTCACATGGTCTATAAGCAGCTCTCTGCGTGCTGACGGCCAGGCGACGCACCATGAATATGGATTCCCTCTCCATGTCTGATGGCACATTCTGAACCTTAACACCCATGTAAAATCCATTTAAACACCTAATAGGATCAACTTGACTCATACAGCCATGTTCTCATACATGTCACTTCCCATGATCATATGCTGGAGATTTCCTCGTCCCCCCCCTCAGGCGGGTGCAAATCATTTTTTACACGCCTTCCTATAGCTGAATATCAAATAGTGCAGTTGTCATGTGAATCTTCCCAGGCAGGAGTTCAATTTAAAGTTGGCCACAGAGTCACTCAGACATGCTCATGACTGCAATTAACACAGATCATGGCGTCATTACCACTGCAGATTATTCAAATAATACAATTATATGTTTAACACTCGGTGCAGCTGATAATTACTGCTCCTTTTCTTACAGAAACAAACAAAGCGACATGCTAAAGTGTGTGTAGGAGGACGTACATTTGTGGCGCAAATGAATACGAATCACACACACACACACACTCACACACACACAGTTCCTCCTCTGCATTTGTGTGTTGACTGTTAGAGATGGTGTGGCGTGGACGTCCTCTCGCTGTTTGTCTCCGTGTGTCTCTGGGTTGCTTGTTGTTGCTGCTGCAGGGCCTCGGCTGGCTGACATCACTGCCGCCACATGATCCAGTCGTTTAACATCATGTGAACACTTTATACCCACCTCCACTGATACACTGAGAGCCTTCAGTGATTCACTGGCTCCAGAAACTGTCTACATTTAATCTAAACTACAGGAAGTTCGACACATTAAGCCTTCCTGCAGGCGGCCGCAGGAGGCTGTTGTCTCCATGATCCTGTTTGAAATCAATCTGAAATTAAAAAAAAAAACATTATGAGTTTGAGCATTTTTTTTTTGCGACAGAAAGCTAAGACATCTGTGTTTGCGTCACATTGTCTGCATGTGATGATGTCATTACGTTATGCTACAAGCCATCCAAGAGACGGTGACAAAGCGCGGTGACACCACAGTATAGTCCCGTCACAGCTGCGGGAAATCGTTGTCGACATGATCCTGTTTAAAATCAATCAAAAAAATAAATATAGCTAGAGTTTTTTTCTGTCTTCTGTGCCGTCATGTTGTCGATGATGTCATCACGTCGTGCTACATGTGATCCCAAAGACAGTAAAAACGTGCTGTGGCGCCAAAGAAGCAGAGAAGCAGGTAGAAAGGAATGTCTTGTATTTGTTTTCTAAATTTACGACACAAATTAAACACTTGAATAAATTATTATGCTTTATTATCTTACAAAACCTTTTTGCTTTTAGCTTGTTCAGATTTTAGGAATAAGAGATACCAAGAAAATACCAATGTGGGCACCGGGGAAATATTTCTACTGACGATGAAACTATTAAAACGGCTTTTGACTCTGCTTCTAAAAATGAAATAATGCACATATTTCAAATAATTTACTGAGTGTTAAGAAATATTTTACATTTGGAAATCTTTTGGATCGATATGTTTATTTTTTTAATTTTATTAATTTATTGATTTAATAACCTTTTAGCTTACAAATTTTAGGGATACGAAGCATTTGAAAATGACATTGCAAAAAGCAACAGTACCAACGTATGCACAGGCCGACTCTTTCTAGGGCATTCATTTTAAAGACGCTGTTACAACGACATTCCTGTCACATTTATTGACGTAAAACACGTCCGTTTCTCGACGCTCCATCGATGCAACAATAAACACACACTCACAAAAGGCTTGTCAGTGACGACGCTGTGGTATAAAGTGCTGTCTTGGTGTTATTCTGCGTGTGTGCCAGCCTGTGTTTGGATTGTCTCTGCTCGTCTCCAAACTGTTGTAAAGAGCTGCCACGCTGTAAAACACATTGTTGACAGATAATATCAAATGTAACGGACAATTTCTTTGATGATTTAATGAATTAAGCATTGTGTCCTCTCACAGAGTATTGTAATAGCTGCTGATGGCGGCAGTGAGATGTCTAAACTGCCGGTTATCTCATGTGAATGCCATTTCTCCACGTCTCTCTCTGCAGTCAAAGAGCTGTTGTGGTTGTGCACTAATGTATGCTGCTCTGTACTAATGGCATGCTGCTGCTGCTGCTGCTGCTGCTGCTGATGATGGTGATGATGATGATGATGATTGTTTTAAAGCTAACCAGGGACGAATGCTGCATGCATTTCAATCATTTCAACCAACAGCAGTGATGTCATTTTCCCCTGTAAGTGTGCCTTATTTCTGTCAAGTAAATGTGGCTGTAAATAAAAATAAATCCCTCTTTTGAAATTAAAATGTGAAATGAAGCTTTAATTAACATCATAAAAGACATATGTGAAAAGAGGCCTTCATCCTCGCACTCGAGGTCTGTTGTAGAGATTTGTTATTTTGAGAAGAAACGCAAGATGAGACTCGAAATTATATTTTTGATGAATTCCTGGATTCAGCAGTGGATTACAGTCATTTTTTGCCTTCTTCATACAAATCCA
The DNA here is from genome assembly GCF_006386435.1 of Epinephelus moara. Classification (NCBI taxonomy): domain Eukaryota; kingdom Metazoa; phylum Chordata; class Actinopteri; order Perciformes; family Serranidae; genus Epinephelus; species Epinephelus moara. The sequence goes on along the minus strand of NC_065516.1, from coordinate 35,779,826 downwards.
GGCCTGTGGATGTAAAAGTTGGAACCCTGAACACGTCCTCCTCAGCCCGAGGATCGGCTATGGACTGCTGCCTAAACATTTTTTCTGCCTCCACTTTAAAAACCTCCCGGATCTCGCTCCAGAGGGCCTCTCCCAGCGATCCCACAGACAAACCCAAAGATTAAAAAACTAAAACCCATCTCCTCCTCTGCTCTGCTGTCTCACTGGGAGCTACACCGGTGCAGTTAGAAGGAGCCTGTCTGGGCTTTTAACTTATGCCTCAGTTCTTCTCAGCACTCCGACACGAGACTTGAAAATGTAACTTTCAGAAACATTACATTTGATTCGTCCAGATCAATTCAATCTTTTTCTTCTTTTTTTTCATGGTGTGCAGACGTTCCTGCTGGAAAATGTGTTAGCTGCAGTGCATCTACACACTCCCACCTTCGGACATTCTCATAACATATGTGTAAAATAAAATAATCTTTTTTCCATTTCATTTTTTCATCACATTTAAACTCACATTATTTTGAGTTTTAACACAGTTTCAAAGTCGGCACTAACAAGGTGAAGCACTTCTTACTGAGGAAGAGATGTACTTTATGATCTTGACTCCAGTTTAGTTGCTTCCTCTGATTCATACAGATCCCATGTATATGTCAAACTGTTCCCTGTGACAGTGAGGCGTATCACAGCATGCCAACTTGAGGACGTCCCTCAGACCCGAGTCTTTCCTTTTCCACCCATTTAGCAGCGCTGTCTTTAACTTCTTCAATTCAGATATGTCCAAAGGTCTGTGACGATTCACTCACTCCAAAATTGCCGACATCAGTCTGATTAGCTGCACCTGTGTGCTCAGCTCGTAGGTGCTCCTTTGGTGATATTTTAATTCTGTTCATCACAAGGTGAAAATTACTTTTGACTTATTAACTGAATTGTCTGGAAGTTTATTTAAAGTGAAAGGAGTCGTTCAGAAGCACAGTGGTGTCTATTTTCCATCACTGTGGCAGCAGGAAGCTGCTCTGCGGCGGCCTGCCGACAACTAAGGGTGCATTGAAGGGACAAAGTAGTGGCACGTGATAAAATGGGGGGCCGGAGTATTTCATTTTTTTGTTTTTTATTTTTTCAATTAATTAGAGAGTCATGGCAAAATAAAAATCTGTGAATGAATTTATGATGGATAATCTACTTGTGAACAAAAGCTGTTAAACAGGCGCTGGTTGGTATGGTCTGATTGAATGTAAACTTTCTACCAGTTCAATCACTGGTTCAACCAATACTGGAGACTACATTTCCTGTGGAGGATAAAGAGCCCAGCTGTGGTTCTCACACCTTTTTCAATAATGTACCCGGGGCCAGAAAATCATTCAGGCCAGGAATGAATTTTAGAGCACAAACACTGATGAGCCAGCAGCTGCACGGCACTGTAGTTATGAGCCTCAAATAAAACCAGAGGTACATATCGTGAAGGAGACGATACAACCTTTAACCAATATTTGCTTAATGATAATTTATCGTTTCATAATAATTTCTGATATGAATTAAAATAAATATCTTACCCGCAGGTTGCTCTGACGCACTGAGCATCTCTTTCTCATTTCTCAATACTAGAGCGTCTCCTGCGTCGCTCCTGTCTCCACCTTCAAGAAGAAAAAAGCAAGAGTGCCACATTTATCCATATGTGTTATGATACAGGTTTGTGCATCACATTTGTGTTTTTATTTCTTTCCTCTCACACTGATCATCTGACAACCTCTCAGATTAATTTGGCGACCATCTCTACGCTGGGAACCACTGGATTACACAAGCTGCCTATTATGATGATGTCACACACGAGAGAGTTACAATATGTAACCGTAATATTTCACAATAAATTACATTATTATTAAAGGCTACAACTGTGATATTAAACCATATTCCGAATTTTATTGTGAAATTCATGTAAATATTAGGGCTGCAACCATTAGTCGACTAATCGACTATTAAAATAATCGGTGACTATTTTAGTCGACTAACTGATTTGAGTCATTTTTCATAGAAAAGTACTATAAAAGTACCCAAAATACTCTTATTGCAGCTTCTTACGTTCAGATGTTGGCAGCTTTACACACTCTCCCATGACGGTGACCTCAAACCCTTTGGCGTGAGTATGAAACAAGACATTAGATGACAAAATTTTGGGGTTTGGGAAAGACAGACCGACTTTTTTCAACATTTTAACACATTTTTCGATAAAATGATTAGTCGACTAATCAAAGAAATAATCGACAGATTAGTCGACAATGAAAATAATCGTTATTTGCAGCCCTAGTAAATAAAGTAATTTTACAAAAGCAGTTTAACTGTGAGATTACAGCGAGATACAGTAATTCTACAGGAGCATACTGCCAAATCACGGTAATCAAATATACGTAAACTTAAGTTACAGTTAAATTCAGTAATTTACAGGAACATACTGTTGTTTCAATTGTAACTGGCTCAATGTACAGTTGAAGTTACTAATTTTACAGGAGCATACTGTGAAACAGGCATAACTGCTGTGAGATCACAGTATGCAGTCATTTCACAGTAATTTACTGTAAAAATGATACAGTAAGTTATATGTTAGTAACGTAACCAGTAGCCAGTAATTTACTGTAAATGTACAGCAATATTTTACAGTGTAGATAATAACAAATCAGTCAGAGAGCCAAACAACTACTTTACTGCACCACTTTAACAACATCAAGCTGTTACTTGTGTCATCTTGATGTTATTTAAGGAGAATTTGGAAAAGGCAGGTTAATATTTCCCCTTAAATTTCCCCTTAATTGGCGAACCGGAGGCCAGAATCAGATGGCAGCTTCAGCGTCGTGAGAGTTTATGAGTTATTAAACTAGATTAATGAAAAAACTTTATGTTCACTTGACACAAAAACTCATCCCTTGTGAGCTTGACACCATTTTTGAATTTGGAGTTACGTAACATATTGTGGCGTGTTGGGACTAAATGGGTGGAGTTTCCCATCATGCCTTGAGACAATGTGTTCAAGGCCATAAACTGAAGAAAAGTGTATTTAAATGTGTTGTAAATCACTCCTCTTATGTTAAATATGTTATGTTAAACTGACATAAAATTCCTGTCAGACATGTGACACATTTATTTTGTGTCTGGTGAACTTTTACGCTACTATGTTGAACTAAACTAAAAGTTTTGAGTTGAAGCTGTTTCCCCCCAAAATCGGCGACATCTCAGACCCTTTCTTCTTTTCTCAGCGCAATGCATTCACGACACTCCGAGAGAGCTGATTTTTTTTTAGCTTTTTAGCTCTATTTTATTAGCTACAGCCTGCAGGCCATTTAGCGGGGTAGGCCACAGGGAAAACTCACAGTATTCCTGACAGCCAATCCAGGCCTGAATGTACCCCCTATAAAATAATGCTTTAATAAAAGTTTCTCACCAGTGCACACTCTTTTTGGCAGAAAACAAGTCTAGGCTACATAAAGAGGTCCAGTGCTGAGCCATCAGTGTCTGATGCACTAAACAAAAACCTTAAACCTTAAACCAGGGGTGTCCAAACTTTTTTGAATGGGGGCCAGATAAAACAAGGTGAAAATACCTGGGGGCCAACTGATTCTCACATCAAATGGGTTTAAAAAAAAGTGAGACAATTGCAACCATTTTTATCTTTTAATGAACTATTACTACGTGATGCCTGTCTACAAACTGTATGATAGACCTATATGTGAGGTGAAGGGTAAAAATGCAAAGTGATCTTGCTCGATTAACCATTATTGTGTAAAGGGCCACATATGGTATATTTTGAAAGTCAAGCCGAGGGCCAATTAAAATTGGTCCGCAGGCCACAATTGGTCCCCGAGCCAGACTTTGGACATGCCTGCCTTAAACTGAAAAACACTGAAATGCATCTTTTCAAGTGTTCAGAATCCATCATCAAATTTATTTATTTTTTTTGATGCAATAACACCAAAGCCCTGATCACACAGACAGCGTTTCAGCAGCTGGACGCCGCTTTCTGTAACTGATTTTAATGAGAATGAAGCTTTTTGCTTGCTGGTTTTTACGTTGCTATGCACTCCATGTGTCTGCGCTCTAGGTGCCTGCTGTTTTTGCCCAAGTCCTCTGAGCTCCTCGAGTTAGACAAACTTCAACTCAGAGCGGAAAAGCGCCCCACATCAACTCTGCCTTTTCTGCTTTCTGCTTTTTTCCAATCGAATAATTTGAGAGGCGGGGCTTGTGTGGTGGTGATGGTTGGTAAACAATGGAGGAGAAACTGGTGGTAGTGGTTGCTGGATACCCAGAGCTATATGACTTTACAAAGCACAGTTAGCACCATCTCAATAGGAAACAGCAGATAAGTGCAGTACTGTAAACGTCCATGATGGAGGAGAAGCTCCTGGACCAACTGGTGGTACTCCCCATGATCCAGCCTCTTTTTTAGGGTCTCATGTACCCACACAGATCTCTGTTTATCTGCTGACAGCCTCTCACCCTCAACCAGAGCTACTATTTACTGTAAAAAAAAAAAAAGGTAAATCGATTACACAGGTAGGTTAGGCTAAGGGAGTGATTGGGTGGTTGCCTGGCAACATTAAAAAGACACAGCAAGCATTTACTTGTAAAAAGAAAAGGCAGTGCAGTGCGCCTCGTGTTTTGCACCCTGCAAATGCTTCCTGTGTGATCGGGGCCTGAGACTGCAGCTGCATTGAACTGTGTCTTTTTGATAAGGTGCATTTACAATATTGTGATACAGTTATTTTAGGAATTATGCATGAATGATATATTTATAATTAACATATTTAAAAAAACCTCACACACCCTTCTGCAGTCGTCCAAAACACCCCGAGGAGTATGAGTACCTCCATTTGAGGAACGGTGGCGTGTAGCATGCCTCACATGATGATGTAAATCATCTAACCACATTATATTTCTGACTCTGTGAGATAGTAGAAGAGATGAGACCTCTCCAACCCACAACCAGCACAAGAATCAAGAGGACAGCCTGAGCGTCACACCATTGTTATTCACACCAGATAACTGATCTACTGTCGGCGCCTATTTACATCCTCTTATCGCCACGCAGCACACTACCATATTACATCCTATTTAATTTAGCCCGCAAACACCCCAAGCGTCTTAGTACATTTTATCTCTTGTAATCCTGTTAAAACCGCAGTAATTAGAATCCCAAAACCAACCCTGCTGGACTGAAAACACACACAGCGTAGCCAGGCACAATCCATAGTCTCTCATTAGAAAGCAGCGTATCCACAGATGCAGTATATTTAACAATATCTTCTTTTTTTTTAATTTTACATTTGCTCTGATGGCTTAAGTCCCAGTGGATCCATGAGCCAGCAATATTACATGTAATATTCCAGAGGAGAATGATATTCTTTGTTCACACTGTATGGGACAAATTCACATAATTCACTGGCTAAAATTTCAAATATACATGTTTGTGAATGTTGCAGTGTGTCGCTGACATCACGAGGGAGGAGTTTAAATCCCCGCGGAGGCTCTGCAGCTATTGGTTCACTCTGTGTTCAGGCTACTCATTACTTATTAAGCACACTATTAAGGAAAATTGACGGTAATGATGGGAAGGATAGGACCCAGGCTCATTTGGCAGAAACGCCACAGGAAATATTCAGCTTTTGTACCAATTAATTATGCATCATCTTTACTTTGCTCTCTCTGTAGACTGGGCTGGGTGTAATGTAGCACAGTACACTGGAGTAGCTTAAGATGAAAAAAGAAATACACCACCTTTTGATATGAAACGTGCACATGCATTTAATCTGAAATACATGTGCACATAAATATCAAACTGAAGAGGCGGATTTAAACCAATATATTTGGAGTAAATAATAGGCTCGTGCTATTTTATTACAACCCTGTTGGACTGGCAACTTTATTTGGTGTTTTTTAGGTTCATTAATCGTCTGATGTTGTTGCTTTATTGGCCTTTGTTTCTTTAGGTTTCTGCACACAATCAAATCTTAAAAGATGTGTCTGGTGATATTCTGTAGTTTCTTCTTGTCAAAGCCCATGTGCACAACCAAACCAGCACTGATTATATTTGCTACCTGACATGTCTTCTTCCATTGTTGCCCAAAAACTATTAAAAGACACCAGTCGGCCACATGTTGCACTGGCTGACACATTCCTTCATCACCATGAACACACACTCACAGATGGGCAAAAATACATCAAAATGTATTTTGATACAAAATACCCCTCAAATAAATGTATCAAAATAAAATACATATATTTTGTATTTCCAAATACAGAAAATACTTTTTGTCTTTTTCTTTTTAGCAGCGACCCGCAGCTCTATAGGTCACTCTGTCAGTTGGTCCACAAAGCTTTTTGTGAATAACTCAAAAAGTCCTTGACCAAAAAATGCTCAAAATTTGCATACTGCAACTAGAGACCATGAGTAACTATACCAGAAAGAACTGCAACTAGAGACCATGAGTAACTATACCAGAAAGAATGCCCACGATTTGTCCATAGGTGGCGCTCTGTGAGCCACAGTGTCTCTATAAATAATAATCACTTTTTCTACCACTACTGCAGCCCGAAAAGCAGCAACGTTTAGTAAAAAACAACCACATTTCATATCACTATCCCGGCTTGAAAAGCAGCAACATCTGTGTAAACAATAACCACTTTTCTACCCAGGATATTGGCACAAAAAGGGGATATTGAGACAGTGATTTCTCTGTAAAGAACAACTGCTTTTCATGCCTCTATCCTGGCTTGAAAATGTGTAGCCTATTATTTCTGTTTTTTGATTTGTGGAGAAAGTATTTTGAGTATTTTAAATACAAAATTACTTCACTCAAAAGTATTTTGTTACAAATTACATTTGCTTTTTATTGGCCTTATCAAATACAGTTTACAAAATACTCAAATGTAATTGAAATACGTATTTTAAATACAAGTAATAGAAATACTGCCCATCCCTGCACACACTGTAGCTCATTCTGACTCAATACCACTGACATCGTCCTGCTGACACATATATGGGTCATTATACGAAAATGTGCCATTTTGTGTCCCTCGAACAAAACTGTGCTATAAATGTCAATAAACAATAAATACACTATAATCATTTTAGAATTTATTTTCCATGATATCTCTTGTAACATTAAAACAATGTTTATTTATTTTGTTTTCAAAGAGTTTTAAACACCTTTTTGTATGAAGCATCATTCAAAAGTTGTAAAAATGGCCTGTCGCTCAATATGATTGTTCTACTTTTACTAACTATTAAGGCCAAAAAAGTCAAACTATCATAAAAATATAAACTTACATATAAAGCCTCAAGTGTCCTTTCATTATTCATGAATGGGTTTTATTCTTAATATATGTAAAATGTTGTAAAAAAAAACATCGATTTAGTCGGGTTGCCAAGTAGTCGTCAACCCTGTTACTTTTAATGAACACACCCCTTCTGAGATAATGGACTGCTCCGAAAGTTGCATCATTTCCTGGGAGTGAAATCAGCTTCCTTTTGCGAACATGCTGGTGAAAAGACAAATAAGTGTCCTCTTCTTTTCATGATTTTTCTTAGAGTTATATAATGTTGATGTGACAGAGGGGGACAAGCTTATTGTGTCAGCCCTGTTTCCACAAAAGGACACGTTAAAGAAATATTTCTATCTCTATTTCTATTTCTATGAATTTGTACGAATTCCCTTTCAGCTACGAGGTTAATGATCTATACTGATCTATATTAATACACTATCAGCACAATGTCATGTTGAATTAGAGGTTTATGAATGTCCCATTATCTTCATTAGACCCAAAACTGCAACTTAAACTAGCAGTATGGTAACTGTTGTCAACTCTGTTACTGAGGTGTCAGCCCTGTTACTTGTATAATATTCTAGTATAATTGTTAAAATGAAAAGACAAATGTCAAATCAACTCATTTCATATGTTAAGTAAAAGAAACCAGTAATCTGCAGAACGAAATGTGGGTATTATTGTTTTGTTTCTATATTCAGTCGTTAAAAAGAAAGATGCTGTGAAAGTGTCAATTGCAAATGAGCATATTCATCCATGGATAAAAATTAACATCTCAATATTCTCACTGTACAAACACACTCAGTGTAACAAGGGGAGATTTATCCTTCATAGTATATCAGATTTGTTGTAACTATGCATTTAAAACATTTTCAAACATTAATTGGTGCATCGTAACAGGGTTGACAAAACACACATGTGGGGAAAAAAAATAAAAAATAAGATAGCCTGAGATGGTACAGCACCTATTTCTGATAGGTAAAGATCTATTTAATCCAAAAAGGGTCATAAATAGTTTTAAAACAGTACTTTGAAAATCAAACATTAAGAATGGGAAATGGCACGTTTTCATATAATGACCCAGATACACAAGGGCAGTGGTATTCAAACCTTTTGGCACACCAAACTATGAGACATTATCTCAACACACACCTGAGATACCATTTATTTTTTCCATGTTCAAGTTTTTTGGGGGGAGTTGTTCTGAGGCAAATTGTGATTTGTGATATTGAGCTTTATAAATAAAACTGATTGATTGACCTGTATTTATATCTGTGCACAATAGCCTCTATAATGTGTGTTATCACGTTTGTTATGACATAAATGTTTGTTTTAATTCACTAATATCAAATAACAATTGACAACCAACTAGTACTCATGAAATATTCAACCATAAATGATTCAATAATTCATTTTAAATGTTTTAAAATTACACCAAAGCATCAATAACACACCCATTTAAACGGGGAATAATGTAAAATAATGTGATGTGTCACACACCTATAATTCCCACACACAAACGACACCTAATAGGTTCCTGTGAGGGTTTTTTAAAATTGAAGTGAATTATATTTCTTAGGTAGAGTTGGCCTCATTATTAGGGAATGGGTGCACACAACATACTGATACAGTCTGACTGACTGACTGACTGACTGACTGATATTTTTTATTTCAATCATTTCAATCATTGCACATTACAATCTTTGCATATTATCTTTGTCAATCATTGCACATTACAATCTTTGCATATTATCTTTGCATTATAGTACACATCATACTTATACTTTATTTTTATATTTTTTTAATAAATACTGTAGCTTGAAAAGGAAAAGGCTGAAGCTGTACAGCTTATTTGTGCCTTCCCTTAATCCACCCCATCAATAAATGATTGCAAGAATGGTAACACCAACAAGGAGAAAAAAAAAACGGAAATGTATCCATCAAGAAAACGAATAGTCAACAATTAACAAATGAAACATAGATAAGAGTCACAATACACATTATTAATCCGATTGTGCACCAATTTTACTATACTTTTCAAGTAGAAATTTAAACTTCTTTTTAAACTGAAAGATATTTTTTACTTTTTTTCAGTTCTTCCAGTAAACTATTCCATAACTTCACCCCAATGACAGAAATACACAACTTTAGGTTGTCGGAAATTAAATTCACCTCTTAAATCATATCGCCTGTCTCTGTCAACAAACATTTTTTGTAGTTTACTAGGGAGTAAATAATTTCTTGCCTTATATACTGCCTGTGCTGTTTTAAGATCCATTATATCAGGGAACTTTAATACCTTTAATTTAGAAAACAGTATATTGGTGTGATGGTTGAACCCTACGTTATTTACAATTCTTATTGCCTTTTTCTGCATAGTAATAATAGGTGGTAGGTTGCTTTTGTATGTGTTTCCCCAGATCTCAGCACAATATGTCAGGTATGGTAAAATGAGAGTACAGTACAGTGTGTGCAATGTTTTGTGGTTTAATATGTGTCTGATCTTCCCTAAAATGCCAGTACTCCTTGCCATCTTCAGCCTGACATTTTTTTCCAGTTAAGTTTGTGATCTATTTTCACCCCTAGAAAAGTATAATCATAAACTCTTTCAAGGCTAAAGCCATCTTTACTTACTTCTACCTGTATGTTAGGGTGAACTGGTCTGTTTCCAAATAAAATAAACTTTGATTTATTAACATTCAGAGAAAGTTTGTTGTTATCAAACCACAGTTTCAGTTTCCTTAGTTCAGTTGTGACATCCCCCAATAGCTGTTGTAAGGGCTCGCCAGAACAGAAGATATTAGTGTCATCAGCAAAAATGACAAATTTAACAATATTACAGACAGTAACTATATCGTTTATGTATAATATAAATAATTTCGGTCCAAGTATTGATCCCTGTGGGACACCACAAGTGATATCTAAGCATGCTGACCTATGCTCACCCAACTGCACAAATTGTTGTCTATTTTCAATATAGCTTTTTACCCAACTAAGCCCCACCCAGTCAATATTGCATATTGAACGGTTTTCACGAAATACCACGGCACACCTGGATTTGCATCGTTGAGATCCACTGCACAGGAGCACCAAATGTAGATTCATCCACTGTTGAAAATAGTCCCCGACAAATGTTTCCTGCTGTTTGAATAACACTTCAGAGACATGACAGTGAGCAAAATTACGGAGCCTTTCTATTTTTTTTTTTTTTTTTCAACAACATAGGCAATCTATTGCAATACAATACAACATGTTAAAATTAACAAAACAAATACAATAAGCAACATATCTTGGCACTTTTTTAAAAACAAAAACAGATAAAATTAAAGTAAAAATTTTGCTTTTTATAAACCTTAACAAATCAGACCAGACATAAAATTTCCCTTGGTAATTATCAGTCCTTGCTATCAATGATTCAATAGAGGCAATGTCCGTCATCAGCTTTAACCATTCATCAAAAATAGGTTTCACTCGACTCTTCCAATGGCGTAGAGCAATCCTTGAAGCACCGATAAATCCTGCCAGTGCAAGTCCAAACTTTTGTTTGGATATACCTGGTGGTAGAAGACACCTACCTCCTAATAAACACAGCCGGGGAGATTCTGGCGATGGTTTATGCAACCATTCTCCAATACATTTGATCACTTGCTTCCATAGAGGAGAAACATATGAACAGTCCCACAGTAAATGAAGAAAAGTACCTAATTCCTTTTGACACCTCCAGCAATTACGGAGCCTTTCTTTAAAAAATGCAACTCTAGTATAATAATTGTGAGCTGTTTTTACAGACAGTCACAGACAGATCCAGTCTCCCTATACTATGGCAACATTAACCAATATTGAATATCTATTTTCACTAAATTATTAATTTCATCAGGTCACTGTTACCTGGATATTTCTTCTCTGAGCCTCTCTGTGTCAGAGCTCTGAGGTGTTCCCCTCCTCCTCCCTTGTTTCGCTTCTCTCTCTCATGTGTTTTTCCTCTTTCATTAATCCATCACTGCTAATATGTGTCTGATTAAACTAGTCAGGCTCGGACATAATTTCCACATTGAACATTCACAGACAGCTACGGTAACGTGGATGAGCATGTGTTCTATTCATAGACCCCAGCAGTAAACAGGAGGGCTGGGAGGTGAGCTCCTGCTGCCGACTTTGTGAAAGTGATGCTAAGAGGACGCTGCTGGGTCTGGAGTCAGTTGTTTGAGTGCAGACAAGACAAAAGCAGTGGAGAAGCAAAAAGTACACGTACTAGATGGGTTCATGACAATGTACTGTTGTTTGCACGTTGACGATAACGTTGATGATTTTACTCTTGAAATACAAAAACGTGCAACGTAGAAGAGAGAAACATCCCTTTTTTGGTATCTATCGATTATTGACGCTAGGATCGATCTTCAAAATGAAACTGTAGCCCCTAGTTCTGTGCAGTTAAAAAACAAAGTGCTTCCTCGACTGCAAATGTGTTATCTGAAACATTTAGCACATTTCCTTTAAAACCTGGGTCTTCAACAGTGGGTCCGCAGCTCCTACGGGGTCTTCAAAGTTGCTGTAAATATTGTTTGGTAATTGAATTAAAGTTTTAATTTAATCAATTTTTCCCCCCAAAATTAAAATATGTAGTAATATACATATCCGTCACATATTGACGTTTGGTCATGGACTTTCCACGTCCACATGTGTCGTCCAAGGTACCCTGGGTGTTACATGCATTGTCTGTTTTCAAAATACACTTCTGTTTTCACAGGAAATGTACAGTTTGCATACAGTCTCTTTCAAAATAAAAGCACTGCGTTGGTACAACATTGTGAATTGATGTTTTTTTTTCCCTGAAACAACCGACACATGGTTAAATTTTGCCAACACAAGCACAGGGTTAGGTTTAGTAAAAAAGGGGTTTGGCTTTACAGTCTTAGGGAAAGCGAACACCAGCCTCCCAGGTGAAAGTCCGTGGTTGTTGGACCAATCAACCACTCGTCCTGCCGGCCCTACTTGGACTTCCGCCTTTACTTTACTTTAGTTGTTCGGCTGCATTTGCCCCTGATGCTGCTGGATGCTGTTAAACAATGATGGTGACTGGCCTCATATCATGCTGACATGAAAGAACTGCTTTATCTCCCGTGTCTGACACTGGAAGTCACTGACCACTGACGTTTTTTGACAACTTAACAGAGAGACCAGGATGAATACACATGAACATGAATCCAAGATATTATAACCAAAGATAAAAAAACAAAACTTAACAAGCACAAACAAATGTGTAATACATAACGCTAGCTAACAGCGAGGCCAAGCAGTGAGCTAACATGTTACAGGTACTAACAATTTACATACTATCCAAACTAGGGCTGTCAAAATAATGTGTTCATTTCGATGAATTAATCAGAAAAAATGAGGCATTAAAAATATTAACACTGATTAATCACGTTCTATGGTGCCCTTTGACCTGGTGTGTCATTGAAGGCCACAGTGTCTTTGTCACATGATGGAGGCAGACGAGACGATGCTGTTTGGCCACATGAACATCTACATTTAAAAAATGCCTGGATGAAACTGTTGATAGGAGCACCGTCCTCTGCAATTTCTGCAGTGAGGAATTTTCATAACATTGGAGAACTTCAAGCCTGAAATATCACCTCAGTACAAAGCATTTAGCAGCGAACATGCAGGTCTGAGCTAGCACCGCCTCTAATGCTAACACTACAGCCAGCTTCGTCGAGCCACATTCAACCAGGCATTCAAACTGAGTCAGTCTACCTGTGACCGACCAACTCCCTTGTAAAATGGACCACAGACCTGTTTCGGTGGTGGAAGACAGAGGAAAATAATGTGTCTAAAATCCAGCAGCTTGACTACAACACATCTGCCAAAATTAATTAATCATAGCAATTATTTATCACAGTGCATGTAATTAATCAGAAAGAATTTCAACCTTAATGAAATATTAAGTTTTCTGGGAATTTAAATTTCAAATTTGACACAAATTCAAGGTTTTCAAACATTTTCAAAGCCTGTTTCTTCATTCATACATTCACGTGGAAACACCCTTCAAATTCAAAAATGTTCCACATCGTTCGTACACTCCAGCTTATATTCAACTTTCAAATCCCATTCAAACTTTTTGAAATATTCAGACTTGTTTGCAGCTGGGTTTAAAAGGCCCTTCTCATGTTTTTACATTTCTTTGTATTGTACAATGTTTGAAGCTGGCTGAGTGTTGTTTGATCACTGATAGTACTGTTTTGAAGCCGAGTGACTGACTTGTCATTTGGAGCTCCGCCTGGATCTTTTCATGGTAAAAACACTGTAGAATGGTCATACTTTGAGCAGTCTTCTTCAAATTTGAAACAAGTGCTCATTGACAGTGTGCCTAC